>NC_031783.1:6607518-6907518 GCF_001522545.3 Parus major
TGCGCTCTGGGATGACCCTGCCTGAGCAGGGAAGCAGCATCAGATGAGCCCTGCGGTCCCTTCCAACCTGACCCGGTCTGTGGTTCTGTGCCGGGGCCGGTGCACAGCGCCAGGCCCACCCCCCACACCGCCCTCCCCGGAGCCCGCACACCCTCCCGCCAGCCCGGGGAGCTGCTCCGCGGGCCGGGGCAGCGACAGAGCTGCCGGCCGCCCCCAGGACGCGCCCGCCGCAGCCGGAGGGGAAGGGGCGGGCGCTGGCAGCTGCCCTCACCTCCTCGGCGGGGCTGGTGTTGAGCACGAGCACGAGGCTGGCGGGCTCACAGTAGAGGCGCAGGAAGCGCAGCAGCAGGCGGTCGATGCCGAGCCCGCGGGCGCACACGGCGAGCCCATCGCGGTGGAACAGCTCCAGGAAGATCTGGCTCTCATGCTCCAGCAGCGCCGCCATCGCGGCACCGCTCCCGCGCAGGCGCGCGCGCCCCAGGAGCGCCCCCTGCTGAGCCCGCGCGCGCGGTCCTCCAAGCCCGGCGGTTTCCCGCCCCGCGAGGGTCCCTGAGGGAAATGTCCGTCCCCTCACGCATACCCACAGCGGGCGGGGACGGGACCCCACACACGGGCTCCTGCTGCGGCCAGATGAGCTCCTGCTGCGGCCAGATGAGGCCCCGCTTCTCCCCGCGCGGGGCGTGTGTGCTGAGTGGTAATGCGAACTGGCCGGTCTTCTCCAATTATTTTGGAGACCCCGCCTGACATTCCCTCAGGAGAGGTTTGGGTTAGATATTAGAAAAAGGTTTTTCATCCATAGGATGGGGTCTGAACAGGCTCCCGAGGGCAGTGGTCAAGGCCCCAAGGCTGACAGCTCTAGGAGCATTTGGACAGCGCTCTCAGGCTCTGGGCGGAATCGTTGGAGTGTCCTGCGCAGGGCCAGGAGTTGGATCGATGATTCTTGTGGGTCCTTCCTACTCAGAAAATTCTGTGATTCCGTTATTTTTTACTGGGTATCTGCATTTTTAAAGCACCAAACCCAAACTCTCCTGATCACTCCTCTCACGAGGCATCGGCATCTCGCCGTTTCCCTGGTGCCCGCCCCAGAAAAGGCTGTTTGTGCCCACAGGGGTGAAGGCACTCCTCAGGCCTGCTTTCAGAAACAACTGGAAATGTAGGGCACTCCTCAGACTTCCCTTCCAATTCAGCCGAGCATCATGGAATCACAGAAGGGCTTGGGATGGAAAGGACCCTCATATCTCCCAGTTCCACACCCGGCCATGGCAGGGACACCTCCCTTTATCCCAGGCTGCTCATAGCCCCCGGGGTGGTTCAGCTGGGTCAGAATCCCCCTCTGGATAGGGAAGAAAGCTGCCAGCTTTGTGTGCAGGGCTTCTGGGCAGGGTAGCAGCTCACCGCCCGCTCCTTCCATCCTGGGAACCTGTGCAAACTGCTCCCATCACTTCTATTTGTGCTGGGCGCTGATTCCAGTTATCTCTGTCAATATTGTCTTCTTTGGGTAAAATGCCGTTATCAGGGCATTGGGTCAACGGTCAAATATATTCAAATAAACACTTTCAGTTCTTTGTTTCATACTGTCACCTGTGGGCAGCTGCAGCGGGGATTCCTTTGGGTTTCAGTGTTTTTCTAATGAGGGAAAATAAAGTGTACACTGCCAACGCGTTCCTTTACTGCACACTTGTTCCAGTCAGCATGGTTAATGAAGAGGCACTTTGCAAAGCATTTTTTATAAATTTTCCAGTCAGAATTATGCTATGGAACATTTTTAATTAATGTAGGAAAAATACAGATTATTTACAATATATGCCTTTGTATTTTAAAATGCAGTACAGATTCTCAGGGCAAAGTAGAAAACAAATCTTTAAAAACAGGCAAAAATTAATAAAATATGGGGAGTAGTCTTGATTATTCTCGTACACACTTCATGTTTATGAAATTTTATTCTGAAACCTAAGTAATTTTTTCTTTGCAATTTGGATCACATTGCTAACTGTTGTGCGAAATACACCGCTTTGGTTCTCACTTTTTATCTGGTTGTTAATAAGCTATCTGATGTTTGCATTTAAAACTTATATTAGACCATAAAAATGTCAGAAAATCAGTATTTCTTTTTGACATTTTTTCATTTTTGTGGACTGCAGGCCATTTAATTGAACAAAGCAAAGACTTGCACAGTAACACAGTGATTACTATTAACATTTTTTACTGTTCTTGTATGCAGTATGGAAAACTGAGGCCCAAAAAGGTTACCTTTTTGAGGAATTTCAGTATTCTGTAGAATTGTCTATATAATTTAGAAACTAGCCGTTTCCTTACCCTGCTGTTTCCTACAGGAAGTAGACAGAATGTTTCCTAATGGTCCAGATAAAATATTTCAGGCATCCCTGTATTAAAATTTTATTTTTACTCTATATTTTTATATATTTTTACTTCGGCTAAATGTAGTATTAAAGTAAAGCTGTGAGAATCCTTCTTGTGGGTGCATATTTATCAGCCAGCAGAGGGCTGTCATTTCTTACCTTAGGAGACCAGAATTTAGGCCTAAATCTTGCAATTTATTTTTGTGCAATTTTTCTTTGCAAAACACTAGATTAATGTTGAAAAAAATGCATAGAAATAACTTGAATACAAACAGGATATATAAAATTTGTCTTAAGAATGAGCTATGTAGTTTTATACGGGAATAATAGGCTGGGAGAATGTTATTCAGGGGAGTGCATGAACACATCTCTATATTCAACAATCAAGGTTTGTTTTTAATTTTAAACATATTAAAACTTATGTTTTATATATGTGTGTAAACATTTGGAGTAACTTTTGGGCTTTCATCCCACACAGAATAGTAAGCAGAGACAAATTATAAGTTACTTTCAAACTGATCGATGATATGAGATGATCAGTACAGCCTATTATCAACCTCCCAAGAAAGACATTTACTTGTGCATTTTAAAAATGCATTAACAGATCTATTTATTTCATCATATTAACACTAAATGAAAGTCACTTAGTGACATTCAGGTTAATTGTCTGGTAGTGCAATAGAACAAATCCCTGGAGAGGGGAATAGTATTTGCTTTACTCCTTGTTAACTGGATCAGCAATGTTAATATTACTCTTTATGATACATTTTTGACAACTAATTTGTTTTTAAATTTTAATTTTTACAAGTTATTGCTCATTGCTGTGAAAGAGAAAAATGTAAAAATCATGACTGAGTCACAATCTGTGCATTTGGGTAATGATAACAGTCTTGTCTGAAGACAGTAATTGTTCCTTTGTCTCATATTCATAAACATTTATTACTGGTCATGTAAATAACTGAAGTGGACTCCCTGCGAGAAGAAAAACTGTTTAAATAACTTACATAAAACTTTTCTATTTAAGTAAAATTTGGTATTTTCATCGCTAAAACGTGGTGAAATTCACAACTCTGTGGATTTTTTTATTGTGTCTTTGATTTGATTTCTGTTTGGATTTAGAAATATTGGTATTTGTCTTTATGTTTAAATATACACTGGAAATTGAAAAAAATTGTTTAATAATCTGTAAATTTATTAGAACCTGTGTTTTAGCCACATTTATTCATACTCTTAGAATATGTAGTTTTGAGGGGGGCACTTTCTATGACCTGTAATTGGCTGTAATAAATTTTTCTCCAGCAGTCTACATACAGAACATTCTTTATAAGTTAAAAAATATTATCCTTATAAAAGAAAACCTAATTATTCTTTTTGAATGAAGCTATTGTAAAAATTAAATATGACATGTTTTTGCTGGGTAAAAAATGAACTGCAATAAAAGAACTGATTTGGCCTGTGGTCTGATGGATAGGGAACATTAATAAAGGAAAGGTGAACTCTCATCCTGCACTGGCTCTGCCAGACCAGGAGACCCTGGAATTACCAACCCCCCTTTTTTTTCCCCTAAGGTGTAATTGCCATGCAAGTCACAGCGAGTGTCTTCAGTATAATTTCTAGAAAGTAAGCTCTGAATTAGACTTAAGCAGCTGTTAATGATTTCAACGGAGTGTTTTTTTCCTCCACAATTACAAAGCTAGGTTTAAAACTTTAAAGATACATACATATAGTTTGCACTTCAGTACCCTGAGCAACCTTGATTTTGACTTTTTCCCCCTCTATTTCTGCATCTTATGTAAATAATGTATGTGGTGACTGTGTAGAATATTCAGCTTAATAATTTCTAGATGAAAAAGTCATGAAATGCAATGAGTTATCTTTATTGTAGCAATATATAGAAATGATAGGGGAAAAGTTTTAATACAGTACTTATGTTCAACTCTCTCACATTTCTGAGGGCCATGGGCATGTTCACTCAATGATGTTTAGCTGCTCATCTAATAGAAGTAATTTTACTACTAACCTACTTTGTTAGGAGGAGCAGTTAATGGTGCAATGGGGAACATTTGCACCATTGTGACCAGTGTAGAATTGTTGTGTGGTACTGGCAATTCGCATCTGCTTTTTTCAATTTTAGTTGAAGATTTTGTATTTTCTGACTCTAAAAGGAAAAAAAAAGTACTGATGACAACATAGTGTTCTGAGCGCTATTAGAAGTGTCATTTTTCCTGCAATTTTTTTATACATTTATTTATTAACTCTGATGATATCCCAGTGGTAGATTTGAGAGAAGCCAAATTAATGTCCTTGCTATATTGGTGTTACATTGTTTTATGTTTTATAAACAAAAGGGTTTTTTATTTAACTAGTTTTTAGAACCAAACATTATTTTGGCTTGTGAACAAGTGTTTAAGTGTTTGTGTGTTAGTTTGTGTAACTTGCTGTATATTTTGGTCACTCTTTATTCTGAAAGCCCAGGGTATGGTTTGGTGGTTGGATAAATCCACCTTTATGATTGACAATAACTATCATGAAAAGGCTGTGACCACATGACAGAATTGTCTGTAAGGTTCACATCCTGCCTGTTCACATCAGTGTAAACAAATGTTGGTGGTTAAGTGCTAAAACAAACGGCATCAGGTGAGAATAGTTATTGTTTGCCTTCTGATTATCAGAATAATGTTAGCAAAATGTGCCTCTTGTGCTTCACTTGAGAAAATGGGGTTGTTTGCTCCCATCTAACTGATGCATAGAAAATGAAGGTTTCCTAGATTTTTTTTGTGGGGAGTTGGTTGGTTTCTATGGCTTAGAAGACCCTAATAAAAAATAAAAAATAAATTAAAAAACAGAAATGGGAAAGGCAAGGTTCAGATGATCATAAACCCAAATCCTAATTACACAAATAACATTTATAGGCAACTGTGTGGAATTTCCAAACAAAGTAATTTTTCAAAAAGCAGAAGTTGTTGCTTATAAACAACTACAATAATGGCTTCTTACTGTAAGCCTTCAATAAATGAAACTGTTTGTGGAATTTTACTTTCTGAGATTGTAATGGGATGGGATGTATCTGAAAAAAGGAAAAGGAATGTTTAGTGTTTGAAGTGCAGTGCTTTTCTGCTGGCACAGCAGTAGTGTTGCCTTTTGGACATAATTTGGGGTAGTAGATGTATGCATATTGCATTGTCTAATTTTATTCAGCAAACAAATTTGAGAATTGGTATGATGAAACTCAGAGGTGTTGGGGTTGATTAGGAAGAGTAGGGAGACAATCTCTGGTGTATCAGCAGATAGGCTGTTGCAAGGAAAGGAGATGAAACGTTGAAAATATTCTGAACTATCCATTAACCCATTTGTGTAGTACAAATACAATCAAATAAATGGAGAATATTTCATTTACAGAAATGAAAGCAAGGTATACAATATTCTAAAATAACTGATTTTTTTTTATTCTAAGATTAGTAGCTTCTTATTTTACCCACTTTAATTTAGGTGGGTAAATCATTAAAGCTAATTGCTATCATTGATGATCTCTGAATCCATAACCCCATTACCCTCTTCGACCCTATTATCAGTCTCTTTGGAGCTTGAAAAGAATTGCATTGCCTGAATGAAGTTACATGTTTTCAGGTTTCCCAAAATTTCTAGCAATAAAATTAGGGTAACATCTAGGCTTAAGAAATTGTATCCTTGCATTTTGTAACAACTGTAGCAACGCTGCCAGCTCTAAGGGCTACTAAAACTGCAATTTAGGAAGTCCAGTCAGAAATCAATTCCAAAATGCTCACAGAAATGTGCTGCAAAGGGAACCTGAAGATGGGAAGGTATGAAAGCAATGCAGTGGTTTAATTTTCTCTTGAATCTTGAACTTTGAAGTCTTAGGCAGTATTACACTTCGTTTTGCTGTCAGTTTATTATGATTTGCCTCTGATGCTCTGAAGCAAAAGACTAGATACGGTTTCCATAGCAATTACAACTATGTGAATATGCTCGGAACTGCTTTTGCATTGCTTCCATTTTTCCAGGGATTTTTATTTACCAGATGAATGGTGCAAGGTAACTTTATTAGAGAGCTGCAAGAGGGATTTGTTGTGTGCTTTTGGGAAAGGGACCAGCTATCTTAGCCATGGTATTTGTCAAAAAAATAGTGAATAATTTGGCAATTAAAAAACTACCATCATTATCTCCCCACATTTGTAGCCTAATGGAATATGTAAGAGCACCACAGCCATTGCACTTCAGAGGGCATCGGCTTCATGCAGCTGGGTCAGAGTCCAAGCTGTGAGTGGTTGAGCTGTGTGCACATGCCTAATTTTCCTGGCTCTTCTTCAGAGTGGAGACAAACAGAGCAAGTGGTGTCACAGCTTGTAAAATCCTTTCAGTCTGTGCACTAACAGAACTGAAGTGTGCTGTGATATAAAAAGAAAGTACTGTCAAGTAGATTTGGTCCAATTTTGTGCTGGCTTTTGCCCTTTTGATTTTGATCCCTTGACAGGATTTCCAAGTTATGACAAAATTCTCCAGATGTTTACTATCTATGTATCATTTTCTGAATTATACTCTAGTGATACAGCAGCAATTAATTGTTCCACACAGTGACTTTTACAAACCAAAGAAGCTCACTTCTTTTGGAAGTTAACTTAATTCAGCACTGGGAATTGCCCAGTAGCTCACTGGGAAGTTATGGAAACAAAACCAGAGGAGCATGTGTCATACAGGGGAACCATTAGAGCTCTTCATCAGAAATAAATATCTGTCTTGACTCTTCTTGCACTTTATCAAATTCAGAACATCAGTTGTCCTATTACTTGCTATTTCCTGACAGATCTACTGTGTAATCTCTTAGTTCTAATATTTTGTGTGTCTTCCCTTGCCCACTCTCTATTGACACATGATTTGTGGTTTCTCCTAACCAAGGTAAGGCTCTAACTTTCTTCTAGAGAGTTACACCTTGTATCTGATTAATTGTAGTTTGTTTTGTGTCAAGTTCCTGTGTACTCATACAGCCAGAAACCAGCGAGCTACGCAGATTTGTTATGAGATAAAGTGTCTGACTCTCTAGAGTGGCACAGATGGAACGGTGCTACTTTCACTGTGGATGTGCTACTAAAATTTAAAAGGAACAGCATGAAAAACATCTTATCTGTCAGAGAAGATTCTCATTGAAATGTCTGTCTTTGGAATCCAAAAATGGTGACTGAATACATAAGGTGTTTGTTAAGGAATTAACTCAAGCTGTTCATCTCTTTTTCAAACTTTACTGTGACAGATAAACTAAATTTTCTTTGGATTTTTTTAGAAATATTTTTCTTATGAAAAATAGATCTGTGTAGAATTTCTGCTAAAGTTTGTCAGAGCTTTTCAAAGTAACTACTTACTTTGTACAAGCACTTTAGACAAGAATTTAGAACTGAATTCTAGACTCAGTCACGAGATGTGGAAATGCTACTGCTGTGGATCCTAAGGAATCAAAGTTAATTGCAGTAATTTACTGCTGAGCTGTGTGGTGCATAAAATCAAAATATATAGACTGACAAGAAAATCTAAAGTCAAGCATATTCATTTTAACAAATGAATGGTACAATTTCAGTACCATTAATAACTCATTATGGGTATTATTTCTTCTGCTATGCCTCCTTTGACACACTCTTGGTGTACCAAATCTGCCTCCTGTTCTTTCTTTGTGCTGTTAACAACCACTGTCTCCCCTCTGGAGGTTTTTCACAGACCTCAATCCTCTCCACACTGTACAAAACCCATTTTACTTCTGAAAACAAGGCCTAGCAGGGCTTCTCTCAGGATACAATGCCAATGGGGTGAGAGACAGAGGCCAGTCCTTCTCCATGGGCTGTGGGGTTAAGTAAGAGGTGGTGGGACTGACACTCCTTACAGATAGATACAATTCAAAAATATCTTCTGGGAAGTTTGAACTCATTTTTTTTCTGCATTTCACTGTATGCCCTTTTAAAAGCTTTTTTTGTCTGCAACATGTTGCAATGTGCCCCTCCTGTGCTGTCAGACCATGTGCTTAACGCTGGTTTTTACCTTCCTAGAGAGCCTCCAGTAGTGTCACTTTTGGACAGAGAGCTGAAGATGGAAAAAACCTCTGTCTTTTACATCCTTTTTTTTTCAAGCAGTGCTGCTGCTCAAACCCCATTCTGTCTTTGAAGACCTCTCCTATTTATTTAATTTTGATTTTTTTTTTCCCTTTAGTGAGCAGAATACTCGTCAGAAGAGATAGCTTCAAAACTGTCATAGAGGTGCTCACTCATAATCTAAGTTTATTTATTAATCCTTTCACACTGTTGCTAAGTAAATTAAGTTAAATGAATCAACTCACTCTTTAGTATACAGAGCTTTAATTTTGTACCTTTATTTTTTTTTATTTGAATGAAACTCTTGCTACTTTTGGATAAAGTGGTGCAGACATCATCACAGGAAAGCAGTGAGGAAGGAGAACAGTAATATATATATGAAAAATAGATGTTGCTAAAATTCAAAGAGAAGGTTGATACTTTGAATGTAGCAATATATATTGGGCAGCTCTTCTGATTTTGAAATATTTTGAAGAGCTCTAGAAAATGCATCTTGATCTAACTTTTTAGCCTTTGAAGATTTACTACATGGCCTCGTTTGCAAATATTCATAATGCTGTAAAAGAGATACATAATGAGTTTCTTAAAATGCTTGAACATTGATTAAAGTACTTTAGAATCCAAAGAATCGTACTCCTATTCATGCATAATAAAACAAGGACCTTTACATTAATACTAGTTACCTGCATAGTCTTATAGGCTTTTTACTTTTTATTTCCTTCTGCTCTAAGGCTGGTGTTTTATTTCTCCTGCAGCCAAATCTCCCATTTAGATTACCAGGGAAATTGGGATTACACTTTCAATGCCTTATTCAAAATGCATATGGATTACAAAAGGAATAGATAAATAGATGAGTGGGAAACAGCAGATTCAAGTGTTTGTACTATCCTTTGTCGTTTTTTAAAACTAGAATGATCTGCCTGCTAGATAGCATTTAATCATATATTTTTTTCAATATAAAATAGGAAATACTAATTTATTTCTGCCATATTTTGATAACATTTGAATTTTAATGGCATACATCAAAGTAATGAAAATACATAGGTTAAGGCTGATTAGGTGTATATAATTATGTGGTTTCTAAGCAACATAGGCAACACAGTGTATCACTATAAAGTATTAATCGTAGCAGTTGTAATAGTCAGCAACCCTTTTGTTGTTTGGTTTGTCTTGTAATAATGCTTTAATACTTTCTCAATATTTATCCTAATTACCATAATTTTTAATCCTCTGCTTTTGGGGAATGAAATAACTGTAGCCTTATTGGACAAACTGCTTGGTCTTGCTAGTAGTTGTCTCTTGGCACCTTCTTGAAAAGCCTAAGAGAACTTCTGGCTGTAAACTGCACAATGTAATCTTTTTATGGTAGAGGAATATGGTTTCAATATAGCTAATCTTGGTAGTAACTGAAGGCTGTGAAGTCATACAGAGGGTCTTTAGATACAGATGCAAAGTAGTTTGATAGTGTAAGTCCAATATCTCTTGAATAGATGTCCATATCACAGAAAAACCTGTCATGATTGGCACTAATTGCTAAATGTCTTGGCAGATTCTGAAATATGGTCCAAAGAGTGATGGGACAAAGATGAACTCTCTCATCCACCCACGTTAAGAGGCAGCTGTTTCTTGTCAGGATTGACAGCTGTTAGTGGGCTGTGGGTATGAACCTTGGAAGGTCTTTTCCTTTGGCCTTTTTTCTTCATAATTTCTGTGGATTTTGGTTTTTAGTGTTTCACAGCAACACGAATACTTCTGAGAGGAAAAAAGATCACTTCAAGACCTAATAAAATGAAATAAAGTCAATACTGTTCCTGAAATTTCATACAAGAAAAAAGGTTAGCAGAAGAGATGAGGTATTTTTCTTGTCAGTCATGTCTGGAAAGTTGCTATTTTGACTTCTGCCAGGAGGGAGGAATGCCATAATGTTTCTCAGTGTGGAAGATGAATTCAGGGGAGTGGAGTGTTGGTGAATCATCTCAATAGGGCAATAGAATATCCTTTGTGGGGAAACAATCAAGATGCTATTCTATTTTTTTTTCCCCCCTTGGGCCCCAGAATACTAGTTAAAAATACATATTTTGGATGATTTTTAGGATATTTTTATCTACATAATATTTTTTCTTTTGCCTATATGCATTAATTGAGACAGCCTCAGACTGTTGTAGTCCAAACCAGTATTTTAATAAGCAGCTGGTTTTAGCTATCATGTTGACATTCATCATGCAGATTTGGATAGAAGTTTCTATGAGCAATTCCTTACTTTTCTCTTAGGACTTCTGGCTCTCAGACTGAAAATTAATTTAAAACTAATTAAAAAGATGAAAATAGTTAGGATCATTTATACTTTTAATTAAATTAAAAGACTTGAGGGAAGGTTTCTGGTCATTTTTGACCACTCACGCATTTCAGTTGAAAATTAATGGGAAATAAGTTCCCAGAGACATCTATGAGTAGTCCCATGAGTCACATTAGTACTGCTTTTTCTGAAAACTTCAGTGAATGTGGGCTGGGATAATCTGATAGACAAGTTTTACATTTGACTGCAGTTTATGAGAAATACCTTCAAACAACAAGAATTGTTGGAAACATCCAAATACATTGTGAAGTTTTACAATGAGTTCCATACTAAAGCCCAAAGAACTTTTATCTTGGTTGATTTCAGTTTGTAGACCTGTGTTGTACATGTGGTTTAGTATGCCATCCCAAAGTAAAATGCATAGTCAAAAATATAAACATTCAATTTTTCTTGGTAGCGTGGCACAGAGGTTTACGTGGAGTGCATGCTTTTGGCGCTGGTTTTTGATATCCCAACCATTCCAAAGCTCTCAAAAGGACAAAGGTTCTGTAACAAGGAGGTAAGGACCCATCCCACTGTCTTCTCTAGAATTCAGGAAGACATTTTTTGTACTGTTGTGAAAAGCTATCTGGTTCATCTGACCTAAAACTAGTTCTGACTTGGTTTACTTTAATGGCATTAGATTATGGGAACATTGCGGATCTGAGTTCTGTGTTGAGACATGAATGAGAAAAACTCTGCTGCTGAATTTTTATGTCATCCAAACTGTATTGAAAATGCTTCCTTGCTAAGAAATACCATTAGGCTGAAAATCAAATGTCTTTAGTATTTATGTATGGCGTACTCACTGAAGACACTTTTGTAAGGTGTTCAGGCTCTTACAGGACAAAGAAAGAGGATAGAAAGAAAATTAAATTCTGATTCTGCAGCACTTGGTACAAATGTGAACTGCTTAAGTATGGACCAGCTTGGAAGAATGCTATGGGTAAGTAAAATAAAACAGGAGAATATAAATAAAAACACTGGGCAGATTGTTCCTGCTCTTGGTGAAGTTGTGTAAAGCACATATGAAAGGAAATATCTGTGGTAAGTAAAATTTCTATGTTAAAACATCTTAGGCTAAATCATTACCTAAGGCAGAAGTTGAACTGAGCTGACATTTCACAAGGAATCTCATCTTCCACAAGATGGAGCTGTGTGATTTCTACTTTTGGAAGCAATTCAGTCTATTAGTAAATGATTCTTTGATTCTGTACAAGGACAGGAGAATCACAGTGATCTATCATTCCTTTCTTTCTCAGAAGCTAAGGAACTGCTGCAATTTAATTCTAGATGTTCGTGTGGGTGCTAAAAATATTTAATTTAACATGAAGGCCTCTGAATTTAGAGGAAAAGCTGTATTAAAAAGAAAAGAAGCCAAATAAAACCATTACCTTTCTCTGTGAAGATCACAGCAATTTGCCTACTGTGTAAGGGCCTGTCAGCTTTTCTTTATTTACTCACTTTGATGATGACTGCAATGCAGATTTCTTTGGAATGGTTTCTTATCATTTATGCTCTGCAACATCTGAATGAGGGAGGGATATGACTGCCTAAATGATAATTCAAACAAGTATTTTGAGTAACACTGATGGACCTCCAGTTCTGGAGTGTTTATTAGGTCTGAGCAGATGTAAGTGAAGTACTTCATCAGCAGAATGCAATACTGTCTTTGGAAGCAATGACTGGAAAAGATCAAGGATTCATAGTAGTCAAAAAATAACAGAACATGAGGTCCTGGTGTGATGCCTTTGCATACAAAGGTAATGCAATCCTTTTCCTGAATGAACATGGGAATTAAACAGGAGTAAGGACTGAGGGGAGTTTGTTTTCCTTGTTACGTGGCATTGGTGAGACTGGCTGGGGAGACAGGAAAGAAACTGAGCATAAATTTCAGAGCCAGTGGCTGCCATCAGCAGAACTGGCCAGAGGCCAGAAACCAGCATTACTGGGAACCTCTCAGCTAGATGTGAGCCAAGGAACATCCAGACAAAGGTCTAGAAAGGTACATGAGTTCTTTCATGATGTATGGAGCACATTCTAAAAGATTTAGGTTACTCAGATGCTATCACAGGATATGTCACCAACAACCCCAGTGCCAACTGGGCAATTCCCATCAGGGAATTCTGTGGACTCAGCAAAAAATTGCCTGTGGCCTCCTGGAGCAAATACTGGCACCCCGAGGTACTCCTTGAACTTGCCCTGGAGAATGCAAACAGCAACTTGTGTGCAGCATTGTTAACCCACAGTAAGTGAGCATCACACTGACAGCTTCCAACCTGTTCCTAGGTTTTACTGTTTTGGATTTTAGTGGGTCATGATTATAAACACTTTGGAAACTTTAACAAATTAGTCTGATTACAGTGTATATGCTGAAGCTTGGTTTCAAACGAGGTTATGTCCAATCAAATTACAGCTCCCTTCTTCATTCACTTTTCGTTGCTAAAATCTAGAAAATATACTGCCAACCACTCCTCTGTTTCCCAGCCTGTGGCTGGCAGAGAAACGGGACACCTGTAATTGCTTCTAAATTCCTCACAAGATGATTGTGTGGCTGATACATACACAATCGTCGACTGGTGGGTATGTCAAGCATAATAGATAATTGCTGAGCTTACACAGCAATATTTTCCTCACTGGGAAGACTCATGTCAGTCTTTATCTCCTACTCAACTGTCAGTTCTCATGGAAACTTGTTGGAACTTCAAATCTCTTAGACCCAGTCCTCTTGTCAAATTTGATCAAAATTAGCCAATTCATTCAAGAGTTATGAGGGAGGGGATGAGAACTGACAGGCTGGCAGTGCATCTGTGTAATTTATTTCCTTGCAAAACTAGCATGGAAAGCAAAATTTTGTAATTTTCAAAATAAGTGGTCAGATTTCAGTAACCTGCATTTAACTGAAGTTACAGAAATTCACATGACTAAGTCGATGTGCACAACTTAGTGCTTGAGTCACAGTGTTGAGAGTCCTCATCATTTTGGGTTTGTGTGCATATGGATATATATAAACTGATATATAAACCACATTCACTTCTAGAGTACCTGGGATAAAAATTACATCATCTACCAGTTTTTCAGTTTGTTTTCCTAACTCAAGCCAATCTTAAAATGAACCCAAACCCAAACACACCCCTTGTTCCAGTGGGGTTGATTTTCTACCTTTTTTTTTTTTTTTGACCTGTGGCAAACATTTTACCAAAAGAGAAAAGATGAAGGAAATAGCTGATAGCAGACGACAACTATGTTTTCAAATAACCTGAAGATCTAATGTGCTCTCTGTTACATTGAACAGAGCTATCTAATTTCAAAACTAAGACTAAAGGAAAATATTGCTAGTCTGAACATTAGATGAGCAAGAGGGATCATATAGTTACTGGGTTTTCAGTCTGGATAAAAACTCTTTTATGGAGTTAGGTATTAACTTAGTAGAATTGTCTCTTCTTTATATACACATTTCTGAATGCAGGTAAAGTGTGTGATTAATTTTTTAAAGAATATAAAATAGTTTAAGTAGTAATAAAACATATGTACCAAATCTATGCATTTTAATTTTATATTAAATAAAATTAGCCATAGAGGTAATTTGGTTTACCTCCTCCACTTTTTTACATGTTTGTCGTAAGCCTTTTGAGGTGTAGCAGTCTTTAGTTTGTGAAAACAATCTTACATTTGAAGAAGTCATAAGAAACAATCCTGTAGTCCTGTCACAAAAAACCTGATTTGGCTGGGAGAAGTAGTCTATCTAGATATAGATTTTAACAGTAACTGTTGAGAAAGATGATTATGTATTTTCTGTCATCAAGTCATATGTATGAAAGGATGGAAACTCTTTAATTTGATTCTTCTTTCTTACTGAGGGTAGAAAAAATAAGAACCTGCTTGTTTCAGACCTACTTGAAAGACTTTCAGAAATGAATAATTCACATCAATAATGTGAGCTGAATTGCATCCCATGAGGGAAAGCATAAAAAGAAAAAGGCAGGCATTACTAGTCAAGCTTTACTTTTGTGCCACCAATAAACAAGGCTTTAAATGAAACACAAAAGCAGTGAAGTGTGTGAAATTCATAATTTGAAAAGGAGGCATGTAATAACAGGGAGAGCTTCTGAAGTAACTCAAGAACCAAAAGAAGGTGCTTTATTTGCAGGTAAGTATAGTGCAACCTACACACTTCAATCAAGCCAACAGTAGGCTTTAGTAAGAGATAATAAATTGTGAAAGGTGGTTTTGTGAGGAGGATGGAAAGATGCTTGTACTTCCTGATTGTATTTATATATGCAGTAAACACCAAAATAGACCTGCTGTGCTGCCTTGCACTGTGGCACCCAAACAAATCGTTATCCGTGGGCTCACTTCAAGCTGAAACTTGCATTTTCCATAGGGGAATGTCAAAGTTCATGGGTAGGAAATGTCAGCTATGATAATCCACCTAAATAAAATATTCATGTATTTTATAAGGTGGTTTGCAGGTATCTCAGCAGTTATCAGGCTGTATAATTAAATGTACACAAAGGGCTTAAAAGTGGTGTATTGGAATGTAATGGTTTATCTAAGTAGAATAAAGAGGTTTGCTCATTCAGTTGTAAATGAAAGTTCATTTGGGGTCCTATATCTTTGAGATCTGATATGTCCTTATGTGGAGTTATATTTCAGTCTCCCTGGCCCATCTCAGCTTGCTCACATCTAGATTGTTCCTGAAATTCTGTAGAAATGAATAGAGGCAAAAAGCTCCTAGTCTGAATGTTACTAATCCGTAATATCCCTATCCAAGACAAGATTAAAGGCATTCTTAATTAAGTTAAGGCAAGTCTGATGTGTTGTGGAACAACTTTTTTTTTTCTGCAGTCAGTCTCCATGTGCAATAAAAACATAACTGAGAGCACATGCTGTGCACTTTGTAGGCTCTCCAGGGATGTATTGTCACCAAGGAACACACCCTTTGTGTGAAGAGAGAAATCTCTTTTACTCCAAAAGTAGCATTAGGGTAAATGTTGTGGCACAAAAAAAGTCTGTGTGAATTTTCTAATTCTTCTTCCAGGACTTTCAGAGAGGTTTTGCCTGAAGTCTGGTTATTTTATTCCTATTTTGTTTTGTTGTTTGGGTGGTTTTTTTGCTTTGTTTTTTTTTTTTTGAGAAGCAATGTACTTTATTTACAATATCCTGCCCAGTGGGTATTGAGGTTGGATATTAACATTAGATGTAATGAAAATCTTGACTGGGGTAAATACTAAAGGAAGAAGGAAACATTGTGAAAGAATAAAGTGACACATTTTTAATTGTTCCATATATTCTAGAGCCCATAATTTTTTTTTCCTCCAGTAGAAATGTTTTCTCATGACTAATTATTTCGTATTTTCCCACAGAAATGGTGGAATTTGCTGCCTAATGGATGAAATAACTTCTTAGGATCTCTCCTCCCTATTTTTCCTTTTACGTTTTCTCCTGGCATCTCCAAATGCTGTCTTCCTTTTCTGCTGGCTGACTTGGAGGACAGCTCTGCCCTGCAACCTGTTCCTCTGGTTCCAGAATTCACTCTTCTTTCACACTTTATAGGAATTCTTTAGAACCCATGTAGTGTACCAAATCTGTCATCTTCCACAAAACCCAGCTGTAAAATATACATCACTGTACAGTGGATACTTGATCAGTGTTGTAGTTGAGCCCCTGGTGTGCCCCAAAAGGGTCTGGAAATACAACAAAGCCATAATGAAATGTGTCAGCTTGGAATGGAGTGTCCTGGCTGAGGACCAGGGCGCTGTCTCTGGGAATCAGCATGGGGATGTGTTAATATTGCAGGCTCATGAATGTTTTAGTTTGAGTAAATGCAAAAATCCTTCAAACTCTGTCCTTTCTAGATTTGGTTGGCAGAAGAATCTGCTGCAGGGTTAGCTGGTTTTGTGCTATGATTCATAGATGTGCTTTCTCATCTCTGTATAAGAGAATGTTGCTATGCTCTCCTTTCTTTGAAATGAAATGCCTGTTTTTTAGAGCTGAGATATTTTGAAAAGTATAATTAAATGTCACCAAAAGAATATATGACTTTTTTTGAGGGGTGATCCCTCCTCAGCTGCACCTGTTTGCCTATTCACTCAAGATGAATTAATTGGAGCTTTATTTTCTCTTCTTCCTTTCTGTATTTTGTCCTCCTCTTTGTAGAAAGGCAAAACAGAGCCCCAGAGATCCAGCTGAAAAATCTCGCCTATAGACAAATGGTGGCCATGAGGTATAGAAGAGGAGGGAGAATATGAGGATAAAGGAGAATAAGAAATACTTTATTCAAATAAAGTATTTGCCAAACAAGAGATAGAGGTCTAGAAAACTGAAGAAAAAAACCCCAAAACATGTGCAGTCTTTCTCCCACAGACATTTCAGCTGTATATTTTGATAAAATCTTTTCTGACTTTTCAGGGGTGCCCTCAGTTTTTGAGCAATGGCATTGGCACAGGAAACATTTGATAGGATATATCTGACAAAACCCCATGATTTCAACCCACAAATAGAAAATAGCACATCACAAAATTCTGGTACTTCTAGGTATATTTTGATCAGAACTTATCAGCAATCAATATTTTAAGTAATAAGTACTTTAAAATACTTTCTGACAGACTCTTTGTAGGATTAATTACAGTTAAAGAGGAAGGAATGACATACAGACTTTAGTATTGAGTACTCGGCTCATAAGAAGTGAAAATGAAGTGAATAATAATATGGATCCACAGTGTGAAAGGATTTTCTTGTTCTGAGTGTTCCATATGTTTTTCCTTTTCCTGACATCCAGTGTGATGAGTTTCTGTTGTTGTTTTGGAGATGGTGTGTCTCACATGTGTGAAGGAAGTAAAGGTCTCTGTAAAAATAATGGAAACGAAGGGAACTATTTAAAGATGGCTAAAAAAAAGGTGCGTTAGCAGCTGAATGTGTTTTGTATGTTTTCAGCTGCTGTAAGGAAAATTGCCATCCATATTTATGCTTCATTAAATAAGCATAAGGAGACCTTGAAAATGAAAAGTAAAACTGAAACTTTCTTCTTTGACAGCATGAAGGAACCTGTCAGTGAAAGGTTTATTTATTTTTTTATTTATTATATAAATTGTGCCACCCGAAAATGGGGATCAGGAACAAAGCAGGTGAATAAGATCTGTTTCACAGATTCCAGAAGAAGGAAATTTCTAAGTCAATAAACATGAAGTTGTTTCCTACATGGTTCTAAATTCTGACATGAAGAATTAAAACCACCAACTACTAGATTGCTTTGATATTCCCAGTATTTCAGAAAATGGAATAATTGATTGTTTCTTCCTTTCTGAAGTTGGAAGTTTGTTGGTTTTTTTGTCTACTTTATAAATACTATTAGTAAAAATATTTGCAGCTACCCATAAGCATGGACAATGCTTCTTATTACATTATATAACAAATAATAATTCAATTTTTTTCTGATTCAATCACTGACATTTTGCTGTGACTTTCAATTCTTTATATATGATGAACATTCATAAAGGACATGCACGAAGTTTATGATTTTATAGGATAAATATATTATTTCTATCTATTATCTATTTGTGCTAGAAAGAACATTTTCATCATCCATATAGAGAAACTACAATGATGGTCACTATTAATGTTTTTTTCTGGTAAGAAATTAGGGGATGGGAAAGGAGAAAATCAGAAACATTCATGAATCCTAAAGCAAAGTCTCTTTTGAGATCTGTTCTAACTTCTGCAACCTTTCTCTTACAGTGCAGGGGTACTGCTGCAAGTGACCACAGCTGAACTGGGGATCTGAAAACTGGCATCTGCAGTGGTGGTATGTGTTCTTGGGCATCAGCAGCAGATTCTTGATATGTAGGGAATGGGAAAGAACAGCATTCACATTGATTTGGCTTTTTGTGTCCTTTAATTATTGATAGTTCAGTCATCAAAGAATAATGTGGAAAACACTTTAACCAGTAACTGATAATGCAAATTATCCTTGAGTTCATTCAGACATTGCTTCTGTATTCAATTCCTGTTACTACACCAGGTCTCCTAAATTTGCTTCAGTTTCTTTGTCCTCAAATGTTCATCTGGTAGAGTTGGTTTTGGTTTAGCTCTTTCGTTTCAGCTGAGTGCATGGTAAGTTGTCTACTTTCATATCCAGGTACCTATTTGTTTTGAAAGTCTACCTCCTAAACACCTTGCCTGGTTTTAGGTTCCTCTCTCTACAGGAGTGTGTGATCTGTTGTTTCTAAACTTACCCATTCCTTATTGCGAATTTTAACTTGGGTCTCTGCAGATGATCAGAACAGAAGCTGATGGAACAGGTAAACAAACAAGATTTTCAACCTTTCTGTATTAGAATACAGTTTTGTATGAAAAAACTTCTACAGTACTGTAGAAGCTGCACTCAAATATTTAGAGCAGAACAGGGATTTGTTGAGATGGACATGAATGTATTTGTATTTAGTATTAACCTCAATGTGGTTTTGTTAGAAAATTCCTTTTGTCATCAATGTTGTTTTCTGGTAATGCTAGTATGGAAGTCATTTGGAAATTCATAAAATGCTTATATTTGTAACAGCTTTGGGAAAAGTAGTGCACAAACCATGAAGGGAACCCCCCCAGAGCAACAACATCCACCCAACCAAATCTTTTGTTGTTGCAATGTGCTGATGTTTGGCTTATTAAATAGGAGGAAAAGCCTGGAGAATAATATATCAGGAAAAGTGTTCTCTGTGATTTAATAAAATGGCTACTGTCAAAAACTCAATTTTGTAATTTGTACAATGTAGATACCATTTTCTGTTGTTTTAGAGTGGAACTTTAGTGAAGGAAACTAACACTAAGCATTCTTCCACTCACTTATATAAAATTTTATCTCCAAAATTCCTTGAAGTTATTTACCTAGAGTTACATAATTAATTATTTAGGGAATATTATCATGGGCATGTGTGGAAAATGACTCTGTAAGTAAATGACAGAAAGCATTCCTCAAAAATCATGGTACAGGGTGTTTACCTTTTTCTTTTCCATCTGTTTGAGCATGTTCTTTCTTTTACATTTACTAAGAGATGTCCCTCATATAGACTGTCACCACCTTCATGTTATTCTGCTACTGGCAAAAAATAAAACAAGATTTAACATCACCAGTTGTTTTCTTTGCTGGTTATATTTGTTCTTAGTGTGTGCATTCTAAGGCATGTCTATGTGGGTGCTTATGTGTTAGTTATTACATTTCTTCTGTAATTTACCTGAGAAATTTTGCTTGCTGCAAAATGATCCATTATTCAAATGCTTTATAGCTTCAGGTAAAATTTATATTCTGTATTTGTGCTCGACAGCTTATTTTAGGATAAGATTTTTTTTTTATAAACTTCCTATTAACTCACTTTTATCTAGGGCGCTTTCAATGTATTTTGAATGTTGGAATGGGGAGATATTAATTGCACCAGTGTGATGATGTACATAAATGAAGGGAAGGCTTCAAATAAGGCAGCTGTTGGAAGTTAAGTTCTCAGGTAGACACTGATCAGACTGCTCCAGAGGAACTTCTCTTCTGATCATCACTTCTGATCACTTTTCTCATCATCCTGCTTCTTCTTCCTTAGTGTTCCTTCAAAGCACCAAGTCTTTTCTCCTTTTCTGTCAAACCTCTTTGTCAGTTCTGTTCCCTCTTCCTGTTTAGTGTCTGTGTTCTGCTTCTCCCTCAGCAGGGAACTTGGAATAACTTAAAATTTTCCAGTTTTAGCCAAACAACTGCCCCAAAAGGATCCTGTTAAACCAATCTGTGCTAATAATGGAAGCACCTGCTTCATTTGATGTCAAGTTCTCCTTACAAAAATATTTTAAAGGTACAATTCCCGACATAACCTGTCAGTCCCAACTTAACTCTGGCAGCCATTGTTAGTTTTACTGGTTTGCAACCCATTTGCTACATAGTGGGATGCTTCAGCACCTTCACTATCTAACCAGGAGCTATAAAATATATGTAACAAGAATATAGGCTTGAAATAGAAGGTAGCCTTGAGACGGTTTGACTGGCATTTTAGACCACTGGAACTTCCTTGGTGTGTTTGGTACAGTGTGTAAGACATCAATTTCCCAGACATTTGTGCCGACTTAATTTTGAAGTTTCTTTCAGATGAATTTTCTGTGGTATTAATATTATTCTCAAAGAAAGATATCTCTTTCTAGAAATGAGGAAATCCTCCAGGTAGCCACCTTCTCTCTGTGCAGTTTCCTCTGCAGAAATGATGATCACATGAGAAACAAAAGTTCGAGTTTATATAATGCCTGAACTGTAAATGGCCATAATACTGTTTATTAAATATTATATACTTAGATCTAAATTTCTCAGATCAAATAATTCTTTGAGTCATGATAATATATTTTTATTTTGACTGAAAAAATAAATGTGTTTTCACAGAAAAAGGGAAGATAATAGGTAGTTTTTGCTAATATGTACTATTAATGTCATGTGTGATTGAATATTATACAGTGTCTTATGTATTAGGAGATTAGGATTCAGAAGTAAACTGGCCAAGAAATGGGGAGGTTATATCAACTCCTTAAATTTGTCTCCCTGATAACATAATCTAAAAGGAAGAAATCCTTGCACTGTCTGCTGTATTAAAGAGCAATAATTTGTGCTATGGTTAAGAAGAGTTATTTAAAAAATAAGAAGTGAATTGTATGCATGCTACCTTTTTCTTTTCTAATTAGCAGGTCCAGTTCCAGGAATATAGACTGAAACATTTTAAACAGAAGTGAAGGTACTTTGGGATTGCTATGAATGTGACCTCTTTCCTCTCTTTCTTTGCCAATGCCCCATATCTTACTGTATACTGAGCTATTTCAGGAAACTACAGCAGTGAAAAACATGCATGTGGTGCACCATATTGTGAGAAAAAAAATCACTTGCCAGCTTGTAGTAGGAGGGATGCATATTCAAGAAGACAGACTGTAACCAGCTCCTGTTCTTTACAACTTTCTTCAACCTTGTCTTTTATTGTACTACCCTTTTGTGACTCTAGTTCCACAGAAAGGTCAGTTCCATCACTTGGTGTGATTGAAGTGTGCTTACCCTTCTACTGCTGGGCTGGGAGTGCCCCAGGGTATCCAGCTCTTGCCCTGGACAACTTCAAGTCTTTTCCCCATCACCGTGCAAGCTGATAATGCTTATCTTGCAGAACGAACAGGTTTGCTTTTCCTCATGTGATGAAAAATATGTGCATATTTGTCACGTAACCTATAGGCACTTAGAAATACACTCCACAATGGGTCACAGCACCCACTCTCTGGAAAACAAGTGCTTGGGTCTGAGGAACCTCAGAAACCATTATTAATCATAGAAAAAAATTATGTAAGGTTCTATGAGTTGTTCTGATTGGTCCTTCCCAGGCAGGAGAATGGCAAATTTTACACACAGTATAAAGAGATCCTTATGGTATCTGCCAACCCAGTACAGTGCAATCTATACCATTATTTTGAGGGTTCTTGCTCAAATTAGAGTCCTCTCCTTTTTTTAATGCAAGTTTCACTATTCCTTGTATGCAATGATTTTTGCATATGGCAGTTTTTCAGATATGTGATAATCTACCAACAGGGGAATTTATTTGTTTGGACAGTATTTTCTCTCTTGATAAATCTCTGGATTACTTTGTTTAAACATCTGATCAAAGGAGAGCAAAATGCTGACAATACCTAGTGAACCATTGTCTGTTCTCACCATTTCACCTTCCTGACCTCAGATGTCTCTTGAGATGGTTCTTTCAGTTATTGCTTTGACATCTAATTAGAAAATAATGGACAAAGCTCATATGAGTCTGATTTTTTTTCTATAAAGCATATTTTATCTCTTCAGTAGTCATTTTTTCTATGTAAGACTATAATTTCCATTTTTTCACACAGTAAAAATGACATAGTAAAAAGAGAATTGGAAAACTTGGAGCTTTTTGAATTAAGGAGTCTGTAAATGCATAAGATGGAAGATTATTCTGTGTTGCATATTGTGTATGTGCAGACAATTATCTCACCAAGTCTTGCAGCACAGTAAGTTAAAAATATTGCTCACCCTCAGATTGTTTTTTGATGGCCAGGCAGCTACAGATTTTTGCCTTTGAGTCAGCACTTGATACCTGGTTTACTGCTGCAATTAATGTCAAACTAGAAAATACGGACTCTGACCATTTTGAGGGCCTGTTGTCATTGCAGAATTATGATGACTGCAATTGTAGCAGGCAAAACAGATGATGAGCCTGAAAGAAGTGATTCAGATTTATCTGAGGTCTGGCCTAGCCCTAGAAATAGAATCCAAGCATTCTTCTTCCCAGTGCAGCATCTGCTTTGATGGATTCTTGCACGACTTCAAAATTTTGTTCACATAGTCTGCTGAAAAATTGCACAACACAAGTAGTTCTATGAAATATCCTCTGCAGAACTTTCTCATGGTTTTAAAATCTGGCTGAACTTTGGATTAGCATTCCAGGAGCTGGATGTTTGTATTTGGAAAACTTCTACATCTTTGTATATTTTTCTGCATGTCTGGAAAATGTTGAGATACATTTGAGTCCACTCTAGATAATTGCATGCAATTATTGCATTGTATACTGCTTTCACTATTATTTTAAAAAATTGCCAGAATACGTGTATGGAATACTGTATTTGTGAATCTTCATGTTTACTCAGTTATCAGTTTTAGGACATGTTTCTATCTGATCTCCAAAACACATAAGCTCCATAAATGTAGACTGAAATTAGCAAGAGCTGCAGACAGTGCCTCAAAAGATCATAGTTTTTGTTTGATAGATGGATGACAGTAAAACCAGGAAGATAAGCAGATGGTCAGACAAGTCAGGGTCTTGACTGACAGCAACATGTGAACCATTTCCAGTTTTAGGTCTCATTATTAAAATATTTATTATAATTTTGAACCCTTGCCCAGAAACCTAGGGGATTTTCCATTTTCTTGTAGCTCAAAAATAACAACTTTTTCCAGATTTGCAAGAGTAAGGTGAGGATTTGAAATAGCTGAGAGGCAACAGAAAGAAACTACAATAAAATGTCAACTTAGAAAAGCAGAAAAAAGTCCAAAAAAGCCCAGTTTCCTGTTAAATGCCCTTGAAAGCCATGCTCCCTGCTAGTTATTCTTGGTTGCTTTGACTGGATTCCCCCAGAGTAGTTAATCGCTCCATCTGTTCAGCAGCTCACAGTCCTCCCTTTGCTCCTTCTCCCTCTGATCGGGTTGGCTGTAGTTCACAGCAGCCTCTATGCTTCCTCACTAGTTCAGAATAAGATAAATGACAAAAGAAGACTTTGCTAAAGAAAATGTGACTCCTGGTTCAGTGTTTTCTCCTTACCTTTCTCTAAAATAAAACCCAAAGTAACCCTGTTTTGCTTATAATTTCTTTAATAACTTTAAAAGATCTTCATTTAGTTGTAACAACTTCTTCCTGGTGAAATGTTTTGCTGGAAAAATGTGTGCAGTTTAGTTTCCCATCCTTGAATAATTGTTGTATTTCCATCTGCTCTACAGTTTAGCTGTTATTTAAAGAAAGGTTCCAAAAAAGTTCCATTGTGTTGATGAGGCCCACTGTGCCCTGCCCCTCTATCCTGCCGTAGTCAGTGCAGAATTTTTCCAGAGCTCTCCAGGTCTGCATGGGATGTTCCCACCCCTTGGGGCTCCTCTCTGCTTTCAGCAGTCGGTGTGGTTAACCCAGAGTTGGGAGGGGGCAGTGGTGTCACAGGAATGATTTGGGTTCTGGGTGTGGAGCACTCCCTCTGCTACTGGCAGTGATTGACAGTGCCTTGGGACAGGGAACCCTGCTGTGATCTGTGATGAGTCTTCTGAAGGCTCAGGCTTTTGTATCAGGTCCCCAAATATATACTGGAAAGTGATTTTGTGTCTGCACAATAGGAGAGGATGGGATAGTAAATAGTGACAACAAGATCATGTAGAATTTTTTAAAGTTTCAAATATTATATTGATTTTACTTAATGTTGGTTTACTTTTCAAGTCAAAATTCCAAACATTTACAGAACTGAATAACTGAGAATTTTGATTTCTGTTTGTATCTTTACCACAGCTCTTATTCCAAAATCTTTCTGACCTTTCAGTTGGTTAAAATTGTCTATGTCTGCCTTTCAAAGAGGAATTGTTCATAATTTATTAATTAAATAGATGATAGAAATACGTGAGAAAAAATATCAATGACAATATATCTTTGAATATTGAAAGATAAAAAATACAAATTTATCTGTACTTTTTAGCCAAGTGTATTTTATAAGGGTCCAGAATTTAGAACAGTAAATCCAAAACTCCAAAGCAACAACCTAAAATTCAACGTACACGAAAAAATAAAGTAAATAAGAGGAGAGGGGTGTTGGGATGGGGAAAGTCTCATCCATTTTCCACATGAGAGGCGACAGGCCAGTGCTCTCTACCTGTATTTGCATTTGCAGCCACTCAATAACCATGTGGTATCCACTTCATGGAGGGTACTAGAAATGTTATGTAATTGCTCTGTAACAAACCAAGAAAACCCCAAACCATGTGACACCAGATGTCTCCATTCATCTCCTTGCTCATCTGGGATGTTTCATGTCTCTCTAAGCAGCAAGAGATCTTGCTTCCCATGGTTGCTTGCATAGTGTCTGCTGTCAAATATGTGAGTGCCCCAGTCAGGGTCAATTTTTCTCATTCTACACATTTCCTGCTTTTATATTTTTTAATCGGAAGCAGGATAAATAACAAATTAATTATTTGCAATGAGTTATATCACAGCCTGCATTAAACCTGCATCTTCATAGGAAAGAGCATAACAGAAATTATTCAAAAAATGTGATACTGCATCTTTTTCTCCCTCCTCACCCTCCAATCTAGCAGAAGAGGTTACAGGGTTTTTTTCTATTGGTTTCCTCTGTTTATTCACCAGTTTTTACTTCTCTTTACCTGTGACGTAATATTCAGGATTGATCCCACTTTTTAGCTGTACATCTGGTGACTGCAGGACTAAATTGTAACATTTTTAATGACCAGCTCTGTAATTTCTTTTACAATACAAAGAAAAAAAGTAAGATATGGACACAAAAAGACTTTTTGTTATTTCCTTTTCTGTCACCAAGCAGCAGTGAAGTAGAACATTGCAGAAGTGAAATATTAAATCAGAGAGCATATTAAGAAACTGTCTTTTATTTCTTTATTTTGAGATAGTGTCAAAAGTCTTTTTTCAATATGACTTTTTAATCTTCTGCCACTTGGTCTCAAGTGTTCTTTTTCTGTGGATGTTCAAAAGTGAAGGGAAGGTACATCCCATGGCCTACAATGTGAGATCACAATGCCAGACTCTTTCCAGTTTCTTTCATTCTTACTCTCTAAATACCTTCTTTGTAAAATAGTTTTAGACATTTTGATCATCTGAAGATTTTCAAGAGTTGTATGAATTTTTCTTAAAATTACCAGCAGGTTCTGTCTCATCTCATGATAGGTCAAAATATTTAATTGTCTGCTGAACTACGGATGGAACAGGATGGGAAATGCTCCAGTCCTGGGCATTTACAGCATAGGTGATGGAGTTTGTGGCTGCACAGCTGCTCCTGTGGGGTAGTGCTGAGTATGCCCTACTAAGAGAGATACCCCTACTCAACCTGAGAGGTGACAGGGTAACATCACTTACCCACTGCTGTAACACACTGGTCCCTGATTAGATCCATGCTTGGGAGGACCTAGACTTTGTTTTGTGGATGGAGAATATTATAAATTGCATGATATACCTGACAAATTGTTTCCAATTTGGTCATTTAGCAAGGTCATTTAGTTCCCTCATTCAAATAAGCATAGGAAAGTCGTATTTTGTCTTGTCTCTAATTGATAGAGGGAGAATTGTTTTACAACTGGATTTTTAGTCTGGAAAAATAAACATCACTCCTGGAGACTGTGGCCTGTACTTGAGTGAAAATATAAAAACTAGGTGTTTACTTAAGGTACTGAAGACTTAGTGAGTATCAGGGACCATTTGTCTAGTTGGTCACTAAGAAACACTGAATGTTTCTGGACAGCTTTGCTCAAAGGTTCTAACTGATGTTTATTGAAGTTTTCATTTCTCAAAATAACTATGAAACTTAGTCTTGGAGAAAGCATCATGAAAATGTCAATTCTCCTTGTGTTTCTTCCTTATCCTGCTTCTTTATTTTCAGAAATACTTGCAACACAAGTACAAATTCTCTTATTTCTAAATCTAATTTTCCAATCATTTGGAATGTCTGTTTCTTGTTCCACTGTTACTGGAATACAGCTGAGTCTGTCTCTGAACTCTGTCCCTCTATTTTTTCCTTTTTTATTTTTTCATTTCAAGTCATTCCCCTTTATCTCTCTCAGTTCAAGTTAACTGGAGGGAAAAAACCCTTTTCATCTTTGCAATCTGGTAACAAGAAATTTCTTTGAAAGCTGCTTTAAGGTCATCCTTTCTTAGTTTTATTGTTTGCCTGACAATTTTTTGGTTATTGATGACATTTGCTGCTGTTTCCATTTTGTACTAGTGACCCAAATCCTGAATTCATGTAACTTGATCTTTCTTTGGTTTCATGTCCTCTAAATGTTGTTATTTGATTGACTGTTCCTGTGTGTATGATGCTTCCAAATCAAAGTGAGTTACAAAACTTAGTGAAACACAAATATAACAGTGCAGGTTGAAGTGCTGTTTTATCATTTGGGGAAGTGTTTCTCCTTTGCTGTTTTTGTTCCCTGGTGGTTTTAATCTCTTTGCAGCTGATTATGAGTAATGCTACTGAGCAGTTAATGTCTCTAATTGAGTAGCACCTAAATATGTTTATTCTCAACAGTCAGTGTTGCATCAGTACCAGTTTTGTAGGTGTGTTTCTCTGGGTTTGAATTTCAACTGAATTAAACAGGTGACAGAATTCTTTTCATAACACTTATGCTATATTTTAAAATACTGATTTATTGCATTTACACTTTATCTCAGCTTTGGGCTGGTAACTGACTGCATAAAGGTGTTGTGGATGACTTTATCAAAAATATTTTCCTTTATATGGAAATATCATTGTTTGATTTTGATTGCTGTAATGATATTTTCTGCTCTCATGAGGACAATGTCCAATATCCTGGTGAGCTTTCAATAAATGCTCAAATGTGGGCAGGCTTAATTGCTGCATAACAATTCACTAGAGAATATATTCATCACCTTATTTCTCCATCAGAGTTTGTCCATCATCCTAAATTATGTATTAGGACATACATTTTAGGACATACATAATTATTGTATTAGGACATACAGACAGAATACTTTGGATGTATTTCAGATAGCTTAGCACACTTGGATTGTTGAAATAAGAATTTCTGATATTTTAATATATCTTAAAGTCTATGGCAAAACCTATTTTTGAAACTTCAGAACTATTGCTTTGGATAACTAATGTCAGTTGGAGTAGCTGAAGGTCAACACACACTGGCTGTTTTGGACAGGGAGTGGGTAATAAAAAATTGAGTTTTCTTCTTCTTCAGATAAAGCTTTTCTTTCTTCATATTTTCTTTGTTAATATATTTGTTATATGGGATGCACAGCATTTTGTCTTCCCCACTGACTCATTGTTCAGTGAATATGGTAGTTGACTCCAAAATACCCTAAGGACAAAAGTTTTTAACTAGTAACTTTAGGCTTGATGTGTATTCTTGGTGACTCGTTCAGTGTTGTTTACTAAAAACTAGACCAAACTACTTCTAATCCAATTATCAGTTTATTTTAGCAAAATCTTAATAAGAAAGCAATTACATTTTTCTCCTGTGAATGATAGTGTTGTTAATTATTTTAGTAGCTGCTGACATTTTCTAGAGCTGTTACTTAGAACAGTAGTACCTGTTGTTTTCTCCTATATTTCCATTTCAGACATTTTAAAAATAAGCAGTATTTAACATTAAAAGTACATTTCTCTTGAATTCGGTCCATTTTTTTTCAGAAGTCCTGTGGTTTTGTTGTTGAGGGAAATGGTAGGTGCTCATCAGTCCTCTCTTTTTTATTTATCTATACAAATATTCTTTGAAATCGTGGACACAGCTGTTATTACTCAGCTACAGAAGAGATTTACTTGGATAAAAAATGTCTCAGTTAATGTAAAATTCTTTAAAAATATCAGTATAAGATTCAGGATTAAAAATTTCTTGTATTATAAATAATAAATTAATATTTATTTTTCTAGTATTTGTTTTCCGGCATGTAATGGTGTTTCCAAGGTGATGAAAATAAGGAGAGATACTGATACTGTGTAAGTTCTGAACTAATATAAGAAAAGCTTCAAAGATGAATTAGAGTAATTTTAACTAAAACATTGTAATGGCACAAATTTTTGTGATTTGACATGACTGTTGGACTTCAACTTATACTCATTTTTTTTTGCTATTTTGTGAAGGTGAGATAAATTGATACTTTCACCTATTTGATATTCCTTCAGAAAAAGTGGATTTGGGGAATATTTTAGAAATACTTAAGACTGTTTTCCTATGTGGAAACACTTCTGCTTCAGCATAGCTGGTGTGTATTTCTAGATAGCATGATCTTGTCTAATTTATTTTTCTGGCTTCAGGAAGTTTAATCTATAATTCTGGTCTCTTGCAGGGTGTTTTTTACAGTATTTGTAGACTGCACTGAGGTCTTTGTTTGGGAAATTCTGGTTAATATGAATCTGTATTACAATCAATTTAGAATAGCAGTTTGCTGCTGCCTGCCCTCACAAGGAGGACTCAGACAATAATACAGATACACTTGGAAAACAACGGCGTCTGTTTACAACGCTGCAAGCAACCTTCCCTCCCTGCAACTGTGTGCAGGGAGCAGAGTCACTGACAGATGCCCTAGAAATAACTAAGAAGAGAGTGTGTGTTGCTATGGAAGCTGTTCTACTGCTTGATGTGCACTGTATCATCCAATTTATAAGAGCTTTGGAGCCAATCATATAGCCTTGGGTTTTTTCCCCCCCTAAAATTTGCCTTTAGGGGCAAATCCTGGGAATTGGAGCACAGCCTAAGAAAGCTGAGAATTCCACAAGCCAAAAAAAGTAAACTGATGCTTGGTGTAGCTCCTCAGCTACTTTTCAGCCACCTTGTCCCTTTCCAAGGCAGTTTTTGTGTTCCTTGTGTGTATTCTGAGTGGTAAATTGCGCTTTTTTAGCAGCTGAGTTTCCAGTTCTGGTATAGAGTTTATTAGATGTCTTGTGCTACTGCAAAACTTCTTTTGATGTCTTTGTACATCTAGTATGATGGGATTTCATTCCCAAAGCTCCTGGAATATGACTAGTCAGCCTTTCCCACTGCTTAGCCCACTGCCCCTGCCCCAAGGCTAATGCAAGATGGGAAAGAAGGATTTTTCTTTTTCTAAAAATTGTGCTTTTGCATATCCTCCTCTGATTTTTAATGCAGCAAAGCTACCAGTTGCCTTTGTACTGGGGGTGGGAGAATAGAAAGAATTGATTGCTGCCTTGGAGCTAAAGGAGAAAAAACAACATCATTGGGTTGTTAAACATTTATGTTCATTTTTTTTTTAAGGGTTGTGTAATCTTGACTACTATGTTCTCCTTTTCTTCATTTTTCTTCCTTTGTACTGGTTCAGATAAATTCCCATTAGAGGGTTTACATTTTTTCATGATGCTGAGTACCTTCTGTTTTTCCAGAGCAGGGAATATTTGGAACTTCCCAGCAGAGGCTAGCACCAGTTTCTACTGAAACTTTAAAATAGCTGAAGCTGTTCTGTTTTAAGTATTTGGAAGGATATTTACAGTATCTAAATAATTACTTGTGCCATATAGGAGATATTGTTGTGATGTATGTGGAGTAGACCTTATAATTAGTTCCCTGGGGAACTGAATGAAAATGTGACTCCATTCTGCACTTTCAAATAAAAAGTGGCATTGCTAATTAATCAAGTTTAAGAATACCACGTATAGTCACATAAAACTCGCCATTAATGCTGGGACAAAGGTTGACAACTTTTGCTAAGAATACAAACGAAGGGGAGAACAGCAATGATTAATCATTCCTCTGCTTGAAAGTGATTTTTAAACCCATCCTCCTTATTATATATAACTGCAAGCTTGATAATGACTTAAAACTTCTTACTACATGCTGTTAAGTAGTTTGGCAGATCACAGATGTTACTTTAAATGAGCACTTAATAATACTGAGTGACTTTTTAAAGCAGTTAGCAAAGTATGCATACTTCCAGTGAAAAGCAACTTTGTGTGAGACTGTGGCATGTAGAAAATGAAAGATATGTTTTCTTCAGAGCAGAAATCCAAAGACAGAGACAAGCAAGGTGTTTCCTCTTTATCATTACTCCTGGAAAACTCAGCTGTAAGGTGAAAACACCTGTATCTCTCTTCTCAAAAATGAGTGAAATATCATCTCAACATTCTCTTGCTCACACTTCAACTATATGGATGAATTATGTGGTTTGCAGTAACTGAAATTTCACATCACCAAGCCACAGCAGAATTAGTACCCTGTAGCAGTAATAGCCTTGCACATCGGATGCAAAGGTTGTAACTCAATAATAAGCATCCACTCGAGCCCAGTAATGGTGTTTTGTTTTCTAGCTGAAGCACACTGGTGGCAAAACAAACATGCTGTAAGTGCTAACCATATTCCTCACACCTTTAACATGCCAGACTAATGTTTCAGGATGCCAAACTGATGTCCTGTATCTGCAAAAAGTTTTTCTATATCCCTAGCAAACCCATATGAACTGAAAGACAGAAATTATCTAAATTTTATACATCTGCAACTGTTAGCAGCAAGAGAAAGATGGGAGGTCTATATACAATATACAAATACATATACAATCTATATGTGTAGGGAGGTCTCTCTCTCTGTGTTTATACACAATTCATATGTTTTCTCCATTATGAACCTGTCTCCCAAATACACCATGTCAAATCAGAAAGAACTGTCAAAAACAATCCAATGACATTTAAACTGTGCATCTTAAATGTTTCTCATGATCTTTAGAGCCTCATTACATGTCGTTCATAACTCCCTGCATCTTATCAGTCATTTTAATGTTCTTAGTGCTATAAAAGCATTTCAAAATTTGTAATCTTCCAGAAGCTCAAGGTGGTTAAGAATTAGCTAAGTAGGTGCAGTAGTAGCCAATGACTTGGTACTGCCAACTCAAATTGGACTCCACAACACAATTAGTAGTGTCAGGCTTTAATTGCAACCCCTTCCTCAGTCAGGCTTTGCTGCCTGCACTCAAAGGCAGCGTTGCTGAGGGGCAGCTGTGAAACCTTAGCTCAGGTGCTGTGGGAAAACCAGCGTGAAGCTGGACACCCCTGTACTTCTGCTTGGACATGCTTCTGCATCTGTGTGGACATACACTTTTTAATAAATGCAGAAGGGTACAGTATGAAAAGCTGTTTTTGAGAAGCTGAGCCAAGCTTGGTTAAGCAGACTCACTGGCTTAAGCTTAATTTGGTGTAGGGAGCAGATGCTGTACAGCAAAAGGGCACGGAACAGAAAGGAGACTCAGCAGGTAGGTAAACAAGGCTGAGGAGAGACAGTGTGAGACATTACATTTGAACAAAGACTTGAACATACATGTCCTGGCTGGGAAGGGTGAACGCCCTTTGAGGTAGAAGGGGTTTACAGATTCTGACATGCTGTCCTGAAGCAAGACTAATGCATGTTTCTCTTGATGGCTCTGTGTCTGCCTCAGCTGAGTCTTTTTCCACTTCATAAAGAACGTTAACATCCTATGTAGTGTGGTGTGGGTCCAGTTACTTACTCAGGAGAACAGGCACTGTCTGACTCTGTAAAATCATTTTCATACAAAGCAGTTCTCAGGTAGTGATTGCTGTTCTGTTGTCCCTCTTTAATGTCTTTTCTCTGAAATGTGTGTTTACAGCAATGGAAGGGGGAGAGGAGAAAAAAGATAGAAAGAAAAAGGCCAAGCCTTTATCTAGTTGAACAACAATAAAGATTTTAGAAAGGAATTTCACTGAAGGAGAAGGGGCTGTACAAAGCCTTTGCTGAACCATTTGAAGGGCTGTGATCTCTGTGTTCCAATAGATGGGTCACAAGGCTGAAATGGGTGATCTTGGCATTAACCTGCTCTTTAAAAGGAGTGTCTTTATTAAAACTGAACTCCTGCATTTCAGATCTTTTGTTTGCTTGTATGAATTGCTGAACTACTGACTCAAGTAGCTGATTTTCAAAATGAAATTATTTTATTTTTACTTTTCTTGGCACACAGAAGTGGTAAAGCTGCAGAAGAGCTGACTGGAGTTTTTTGACTACTGGTACCAGATTCCTCCTCCTTAGGTGTAATGCAGGAGGGTGAACTGGTCTTTTATTGCACCTATGAACTGCATGGAAAGCACTAAACCTGTCCATGAGGAACAATATTGAGAAAACTGTCATTTCATGTGTGTTCCTTAAAGATAATAAATTTGCAGCTGTGTCTTGTTGAGGCTCAGACCTTTGCTGGAGGTGATGGGGGTATGAGAGAAAAGCCAGAGTGGCTGTTTAATCCAAGGTGAGTTGGCAGAGCTGGCAATATGTGTTTGTAAAAATGTTTTGAATTTAATTTCAGATAAAATGTTCATGTGAAGCTTGTATGGGATTTGATTCAGTATTACTGTCAAATACTTGTAGAATAGCCAAATTATTTAAAAGGTGAGCTGCTCTCCTGACTACCTCTGAAAGTCCAGTGTGCAATAAATCCTGTGAAATACAAAGAATACAAGTTTCAGATAACTTGATATGTTAAAGGATGGTGTCTGTCATTGTCTAATATTTGTCAGATGTTCTTCACCTTTATATAAAATTCAATTTGCCTTAGCTCCTACCTGAAGAGGAGGTGTGATGAGTAGCAGGATTTTCCCAGAATGGATGTTTTAGTGCTCGTTCTATATTTGAAGTTCTCGGCTTCCAGCCTCTTGGCTGTGCACTGAGCTTTGCCAATGTGGTTGTGGTTGGGAGCCAGGCCCCTGCTTCAGGCAATCCCAGATTCCCTGGAATGTTATAGTTAAATAAGCGCCTCATGATACTTCCCAGTCTAATTCAGGAACCTTCCCTTGACTTCATACTTTTTTGTTCTCATTGCCATATAACAGTTCTTATAAAAAATTCTGTTTAAGGGGGCTTTATTTCTAGCCATGATTACTGCCATTGAAAAATAAATGCATATCATAAGAGGGTATTTTAAAAAAATCAATATATGTTGGGTTATTCATAGACTATTTTTGTCTTTTGTGTGACCAGCAGGTATAATTAGGGCTGGTTTGTGCCACTTTATTAGTCAGGGAAAAATCATTACATGTGCTGTATAAAATTTTAAATCTCCATAAAAATAAAAAGTGGGATTTTTGTTTTTTCTTCATTGAAATGAAGCTACATGAATGAAATTTTTTTCTCCTTATTTTTTAAAGCATTGAGCATATGCATGGTGCTGGTAAGATTAGCAGTGGAAGGTTATGTATCCCAAATTAGCAATTTTCTTCCTTCCATTAAGACAAGCTGAATTTCTTTTTCAAAGTCTCTCAAGATAAATGCAGTCTCTCATGCTAGGTTTCAACCCCTGAAAAACTTTTTATTTAGTAATAAATCCAGATAAGAGGTTTACAAGGAAAGTGCTGACACAACCTTAACCATCCTGGCACAATTAGTTTAGCTGTAGGTTTGTTGTAATCCCAAAACAATAACAGAAAATTGTCCTGTCAAACAAATCCCATCTGCCCTTTGTATAATGCATTCCCTGGATTAGAATGATTATGTACTCTTTAATCAAGATTTTTAATATCAAAACTGTATCCAGCTTCTCTTAAAGGAGATACCACATCCATGTATTTACTACTTTTAGTGATAAGCAGAATTCTTGTGGCAGCTTTTCTGCTTTGTATTTTTTTTTTAACTTCTTTCAGGGTTGAGAATACAGTTCTGTATTTAAGATAAGTGTTGACCAGACACTAAGTCCTTTTATAACCTTGACATAATAACATCATGTAAAAAGTGGGCACCAATAACTCTTGTCTAACACTAAGAACAGATAGAAAAATTCCATTTAATTTTGGTGTAATTGTTTTAGCTATTCATCACCACCATGACCAAAGACCAAAAGAAGTGCTAAAGTCCTTTTGCTGGAAAGGAGGAAGGGAGAGATGACTGAAAATCTACTGAATCACTTCATCAGTCTCTGATACTATCATTTAATATATCTTGATACCCTGGGACTCATATTTCTATAAGACTTGTAGAAGAAACATATTTGTGATGGAGCAACCCACTGAGATTTGAACTGAACTGAAAGGGGTATAATTTTAAACTCTGGTTTTGTGGAGGTAGCATAAAAAACTGATAAAAAGGGCAGAAAACAGAAACCCTGTTCTGTGTAAAGAATTGGAATCCTTAAATCTGCCTAAGATTTCTTGGCTTACCATTCCCACAGATATAAAACTTAGGAAAAGTTTCTTTTTCAGCGAGAGAAAAGATAAACAAATGAATCCTTTGTGTACTTAGTTGAATTACTTATAAAGAGTTCAGATGTTAGTCAAATCTCTGAACTGTAGGCAGGTGAACAGGTGAGGAGTTTGTGTTTCCATGGCCATTCTGAGTGCTGCCCTGAGTTCTGGGGGTGCCTGTGGCAGGCCTGCCTTGGCAACCATGGCTCTGTTTCTGGCCACTTAGGCCTGTTTCTGTCCCTGCAAGATCGAAACTCAAATTCCAGCCTTGATTTTAGTAGGAAAACAGTGACTGTTCATACGTAATGTTCATGTCTAGGAATATCTGTCCAGAATATCTGGTATAAAAAGGTTTTAATTTCTTTCCAAAGTTCTGGACTTTTGTGCCTCTGTCACCTAGAGGAACATAGGCTCAAATACACTTTGAATGTACAAGCCCCATCCTTTGTTTGCTTTGATATTGGCTTCTTTAGTACCTGAATTGTAAAAGAACTCAGCCAAACCAGTATGTATAAATATGAATTTTCACACTGATGAAATCAAAGGAATCATGTTTTTCTAAATGTATTGAATTGAACAATTTTTTTCTTGGATTTAGAGGCTTTTTTTAAAATCCAAGGTGTAATCTAGCAATAGCTAATTCAATAATAGATAAGGATATCCTTTAGGAAGGAATAGGATGAAACCTGGTTCTGACCATGGTGTGTTCACATTTCTCTCATCTGGAAAAAATTCTTTACACAGAAATATATAGTGCAGAGTTCCCTTTATATCTTTTAAAAATACATGTGCTATGCTCTAAGAGCATACACTCTATCCAGGCTTGGCATAAAGGACTGATTGCCTTGTCACTGGGCCGTAGTTCCTGTTCATAGGCAAAAGTTGCACTGAATACAGTTCTTCGTGGAATGTGCCCTACTTTTCCACACTAACATGTTGTTTCATTCTTGCTTTGTCCCATTTTTAATTTCACTTTAGCTTGGAAAATAACGTAGCAAGGATGTAATCTTTGAACAATTTCATTATCACAAAGGAACCAAGAGTCCCTTTGGTTCCTTTAGTGCATGATTATGGTCTTAATGTTCTGAGACTGAGCTCTGCAGCCATCCTGTGAGAGAACAGCTCAATGGTTATGGCACTGCTAGCCTGGCTGCTGTGCTACAACTGTTGTGCAAACCCTATTTTCTGTGTTCAGCAAATGGGGACCAGTACTTGGCAAAACGTGTGCAGAGCACTGGTTACATTTCCCCCAGTGAGCTTTAGTTTTTGTGTTTGGCAGGAAAAAAGGAGCAATTTCCAACACTGAATGTACCTTTTGAGGATGAACTGTTTATGCTAACATGAGAACCCAGGCTCAAATAGTGACTGTTTCTTGATGATGATGCTTTTCTTTTGTGAGGTTCCCTTGCTTGTGTCATCTATAATCTGTCCCATTCTTGCAAAGCATAGCAATGGAAAAGCTGAGTCCTAAACCCGAGAATTTTGACAAAAACTAGAAATATGAGTTGCTGAAGGGGAATATGCTGGAGTATATGCCTCATACATGCACCTTAAGAATGATACTGCCTCTCTTCCCCAGCACATCATTCTGTTTTATTAACCTTGGTTTCAAATTGTTGACAGTTCTGTGGCCTCTTTATATGTATATAAATGATTATTCAAGTGAAATGAGGCTGGGAATCAACTTGCTGTATTTTCTCCCCAGAATCAGGGAGTTCCTCCATGAATTTTACAAAGTTACATACAGGATACTGATGACATAGTGCCTTAATAAGGGCCCAGTTTTAACAGTCATCATGAATAAATATAAGTCCTCAGAGCTAAGCTAAAGAAGAGATGAATTTATGTAAAAAATTATTTGCTGACACTATTATGTACTTTCTTCAGCCTTTAAATTAAGGGGAAGATGAATTAACAACTGTCCCCAAGAGTTTTTTCAGTAGGATGCTGAGAGGCAGTTGAAGGTGGTAAAACCAGCAGCAGTACTTGTTGAAAACGACATCTTTAATTTTGTTTTTGCAATTAAAGAAGCTTTACTCTACAACTGGAAAAATATCAATGGGTTATCCAGAGCAACCTGTAGGGATCAATCCTGGTACAAATAGCAGGCTGGAGACGGTTTGTGCAGTGGGCATAGGGGCTGTAGTAACTGCAGAGGAGGCAATAACTGTGAGAACTGTACTGTGTGTGCATCATGTTCTTAGTTCTGGGCCAGTGCAGCAATCACAGAAAGTACCATTACCTCCTGTGCTAAGAGCTTGTTCTTCCTGCAGTGCCTCACACCTACCAGCTCTGCTGTAGGACAATTTTCTGAACTACTCGGTGGTCTTTTTTAGGCTTATATCTTTGTAATATATCTTTACTGTGTGTTTGACCTTATATCAGTATAGGAAATCACTCTTGTCTTGCTTCACTTTTGTTTCACTGCAGGTTTCATTCATTTGGGCAATTTCAATAGAAGGCTTTTCTTGCATGTAAATATTTTAATTGCTTAATGTACATCTCATTAAAGTAAATATCAATATTGAAAATACATACAATTTTATTATGGCTGGAGAAGATGCAACCATGAAGAACAAACTGTTTTCCTGGGGGCTGAAGGAACAGGGGTACAGGACATGCATACAAATGTTTTTCCAAGTTTTCTGGTAGCTGGTAGGGTAGGAGGATTTTTAAGTGCTGTAGTGTTCTTTGACTCATCATTTATTTCAAGCTTCTCTGTATCTCTTGTTTCCTTTCAGACATTTCATTAGTATTCATCTATATTCAGTAGGATCTGGGCTGTAATAACTGGTGGCCTGCTTGCTGTCTGAGTAATCCCACCTCTCTCATTAGCAAGGAATAAATGAACCCTCAAGGCTGGTCATATATCCCAAAGTAGCTTTCATAAAAAAGAAACCCAAAATATGTTTTTAGTTTAATTAATTCCTTTCAAGCAGTAGTTTTGTTTTCTTTTGTTTTTTTCTTGTAGATGGCATCAAATCATCTGTCTGAGTGAATGTGCCAGTTTAGGATTAGAATAATGTTTTGTCTTAATCTTATATAATCAAAGTGTTAAAAAGGGTTATGTATATGTGTATGAGTATATATGTATATATGCAGATTTCCAAATGCTTAACTTTCAAAAACACTCCCTGAAGACTCAGAAATACAGGGCTGTTTTTTTAACTATTACTTTGTTGTCATTTTGGGCTCGATTCTCCAGTGATAATCAGATCATTTAGTTGACACCAGTGGGTCTGTGCTAGTTTAAAACAGCTGAAGATTGTCTGGTAGTTCTCTCTTTTTTTTTAATGGTGATGCCAATAAAACCCAAGCTCACTTCTAACATATTTGTATCTAAAATTCCCATATTTGTTTTCTGATGGTGGGGCTATGGAAGTCTTTAAGAAACAAACAGTTTTGAGCAGACAAAAAACTGCTGACTAATTTATGCATTCTCATCTAAGTTTTTCTTGACCAATGGTTCTAGGTTCTTAAAACAAAATTCCCTTGCTAACTTTTACTTTTGTGGGGATGAGGGTGGGGGAAAGGATATACTGTCTAGGCAGAGAAGGAATTTCCAGATGGATAAGGTCTTATCATATTTCTTTGTAAAAATGGATGCAATTGCATGGTCTGAGAAAAAATATGAGACACTTCAGGTTTATTCAGAAAAAAAATTATCTGTGAACTTTTCTGTGTCTGCCACAGAAATGCCAGACTTGTAAACCAGCAGAGCCAGCAGAATTTTGTACTTGTTTGCACTCATCCCTCATTTTTCACACAGAAGGGTAATTTCCCAAGTGGACAGTGTCCTTTAAGATGAGTAGTATAAGAGTGTGAAAGCATCCATCTAGGAACTTTAGCTAGGAAATCATTCTGCTTCACTTTTTCCTTATATGAAGCTGTTTATGTTCTGATAACCTGTAGGATAACCTGCCCAACCCTGCTAGCTCATTTGGAAGTGTTATGGAATCTGTGTGTGTAATCTGTGAAATAATGAAGATGAAAATGTACCTTTAGTTGGCTGACCTAGAACTTATTCTCTAAAAGTGCCACTACTTCATCCAATGGGGGATGTTAGGTGAGCTTTTTTTCAGAATGTGTCTCTACTGTAATGATTAACTTTATATTCAGACATGCTGCCTTCCTGTTGGGCTGTGGAAAAAAACCTGTTTACAGAGAAAAGCTGTTAAGTATTTATGTGGGAACAAATGTGACACATTTGCATCCCAACCTTAAATATTGTTTATTTAGAACTGGCCAGAAACGGGGGCATTTTGGAAAAAACAAGCTCAAATTACTATAAATTACTTAAAAGCAATAGTACTGAAATCCTTAGCAGCACTGCAGACCACGTATTCAATCAGGATGAAATCACACTATTTGCAAGTATTTGTGGCTGTTCCAGCCTTTGATAGTGGTGGGAAGAAGGGGGCAGTTATTTTCAAACACTTTAACTTGTTGCCCCTGCAATAAGGGAGAGATCTCTAAAGATTATCTCTCTTTGAAAGAGATTTCTCAAGATATTATCAACATTAAATAATACTGTTAACTGCATTATTTTATGAAATTTTGTTTGTAAGTTTCAAAGTCTTTTTATTTAATGTTTTTTATGTTGCTAATGAATTTGAAAATAATACAGTGAGAAGAGCCATGTAATCTTGGTTACTTTCCTGTAATCTTAAAAGAATATTAAGCAGAAATTCACAAGAACAGGAATAGCTCAATTATGCCAGAAATTGCTTATTTTATGGCATTGCTGCTTTAAAATTTTCAGCAAGTCACGTCTCAGAGCACTGTAAGTGTATGGGAAAGTCTTGGTCCTTCAAGTGTATGGGAAGCTAAAAGAAATCACTATAGAGAGTGTATGTTTTTTCTACAATAATGTAACTCTAAAGACCAACCCTTCAACAGGTCCTTGTCTACCTAGACTGTTTTCAAAAATAAAGAAATGGAAAATTTCTTTGTTCTGGTTTTGCTTCTAGAGCAAGACTGTGATTTGTTGTCTGGCTGTACCTCATTAAAACTGTTGCTCTGTTTTCCCCTGGAGAAAGATTGATGTCTGCAGTGTGTGAAATGATCCCTGGTTATTATATAGCAATTTAACAGAGGTTTCTTACTGTTACCTCTAGTTTACCCTTAGAGAAACTAACACACAATGCTTTATTTGCTCAGTTGCGATATTTACTGTGTGATTTTCCTTTTTTCCTTTCTTTAAAATTTTCCCTGCTTCCTGCATATAAAAGATACTGAATTTACTAACTGAAAAAACCTTCTCTGGAAACAGCTGGAGGAGCTCAACTCTTATTTCAACCTGTATATGCCAAATACAGAGTTTTCAAATTCATGGCAAGATGTGAGGAAGATTTATTTAATGCAATATTGTTGCCATTTTCTTTAATATTGCAAATCTGTCACTCCTAAACTCTTTGGTAGTGTCCACCTGAAGTTTTATAGAAAATTATGTGGAGATTACTTTTGCTGTGGCCATATTTTAAAGAACCTGTGCCTAGTGCCCCATATTCAAGTATCCTATAAGAGAAAATACAGATTATGACATTTCTATAGTTAGAGAGATAATGATTAAAATAAGGGCCAAAGTAAAATACTTGAGATTAATTAGAAAATAAAACCAGTGACTCTGCTATGCCTGTATGTTCTCCTTCCGTTGCATATATAGTAGGTGGCAAATTTAAATCCTTTTTCATTCTCAAAGAAAAGTTCCGTATTATAATTATCCTGCCCAAATTTCTGAGTGCTTTTAGCAACAGCTATGCCCCATGCACTGAAATTACAGGATGAATAAAAGAACCTGTAATTTCAAATCACTTACTTTAAAAGAGCTGAATATTTTTTAAGTGTAGACTTTAAACTCTTTAATATTTTAAGAGTTTATTCACATTTATCTTGACTTCTGGCTTCCTTGCCCCAGAAATGGAGCAATGATATGCAGAAGTGAACAATCTAAAATTGCACAATCACATTTTAGAAAATAATTCTATAACTACTGTGTGTGTTTTTTGTACTTTTCCCAAAGGACAATAGAATGTTATGGCCATAGGGAAAAAAAACCACAAGTGATTCTTCTTCATTAATTCAGGTGAAGGTCACCCAGAGTTCTCTCTTGAAATTTGAATAAACAACTGACAGAATAACTCAGATTAGAAGGAACCTCTGGGTTTAAGTAATGTTGGTCTTGGATGAAAAAAAGGTGTCTCAGAACTGATTTGAGAGGCTGCTGCTGTTTTCGGTTGTTTCCTACTAATACTATTTAACAAGCCCTTACCTCAGGTCTATGGATTTTAACATACAGCTCTTCAAAACAAAGCTCAGGTGTTAATTGCACAAAGGAATGCAAAGAAACAGGTGGGCAGGCAGGTGTTTCCCTACTATAAATTTTTCCAGGGATGGGTGATTCACTTGTACTTCTCTCCATGCCAGCAATGCATGCCATCTATAATTCCAGGCTGACAGAAAGCCACCTGCCTTGGAGCTGCAGTGCTTTGTATAATGTATTGTACAAATACATCCACTTCTTGTAGCAAAATTTCAATCTTCTTGTTTTAAGGTTTATTATTTAAAACCAAAGATGCGCAGGGTTTAGAACAAATGTAAGTTTATAAATGAATCCTTTATCAGTGCCACAAGGACAATGACCTAAATTCAGATCAGACTGTGACCTTGGCCCTGTGTTGTATAGTTTATCTCAGGAATTCATTAGATTTAATAGGAAAAGTTTAAGACAACATGGTGATATACATGGTACAATTACTGTTTATAAAGAATTGATATAGTACTTGAAAGTATTTTCTATATTAAAAAAAAAATTAAAAGTTACAGCCTGAATGGGAATATTATTGAAGGTGATTTGCAAATATTCACAGCTTAGGAACCACCTTTTTTTTCCAGAACTGAAAGCATTTGGGATTCCAGGTTTGACCACAACTTTTCTATTTAACTTGAAGTGCTGTGGCTGTTAACAGCTGCACTGGGGAGCACTTGCCCCTCAGCAGATCTGCCATTGACTGGGGGAAGTGAAGGAAACATGCTTAGAAACATAAAAGCAACCTCTTAAAAGTCATGTGGATGCATTTCCTTCTTCCAACTCCCTGAAGTCCAAAACATCATGAATTTGTATTTTTAACAGTTTCTTACCCAGGAAACAGCTACACCAATGCAAGCCATGAGCAGCCAGTTTCTCCATGAGAACACTGTTGGAAACAGTGTCAAAGGTGCTACTCAAGGCTGGGTAGATGACATCCAGAGTGTTTTGCAGCTCCTGCTGTCTGTTCCCTTGCTGTGTACATTGGTGTAAATGCACTTCCTTTGGGATCCTGCTGCCTCTTCTGTCTTTTCTGCCACACGGGCCTCCAGCCCTGGCTCCAATGAAATGGCAGACTGAGGGCCCTCACTAGCACATCATCCTTCAAACACTGGGGTGCTGTCCCCATGCTAATCTCTGGTGAACCTGGTTTTATCCCTTCCCTCTTCAAATCTAGTTTAAAGCTCTCTGATTCCTGCTAAGTCCTGTGCAAAGATCCTTTTTCCTCCCTGGAGGTGTACCCAGTCTGTTTTCCTGTAAAAAGGCCCATGTTCTCAAACCCCAAAATTCTGCTGGTGACACCAGGATCAGAGCAGGTATTGATCTGCTGGTTCTTCCTGTTTCTTCCCTCATCATTCCTTGCAATTGGAAGGAGAGATAGGAAGATGATACTTTATTTCCAAAGGTGTTCTGAGGCCTTAATCTCTGATATATGAATAGTGCTTTTTGATTTGCCTTTGAAGGAGTTATACAGTTCTGTGTGAACAGAAGTGAAGAACAGAGAGTGAAGTTTGAGAAGTTCCTTGTGATTCTGACAGTCACCCTCCTACTGAGGACTCAGCCAAGCCCAGCACAGAGCACTACTACTTAAACTGTTAAAACTCTATTCATTGTCACATTTAGTGAATCACAATCTTGCTTTATGCTTCTTTCTGCAGGAGCACTGGCATAATTTGAAGCAGCAACTACTTTAATGGGATGTAATGAGCAATTAATGAGCAAAATAATATCTGTGGTGTACATGGTAACAGCTTGTCACTGCTCCTTTGTTCTTGTTCTCATCATCTTCGTCAGCATCTGACCTATAATCAGAGTTTCTTCATGCTTATCCACAGTACTATTATTTTAGGCAAGGCCTCGTCGTCCCTTTCGGCACAGAGAAAATTGATGGTGTGAACTACATGAAAAGAGAATAATATGCTTTCTTGACAGAACCAGTCTCCCTTGCTCTCCCCCTGTGTTGACAACAATGACTTCCTTAACCAAATTTTTCAGTCTCCTTTTCCACAGAAGAATGTTGTTTATAAATGTTTTCCTTCAAGCTGGAACATGTCCTGAATTTTGCAGTAGGATTTACAAATGTGTAGTCCTGAACCTTTTTCAAGTCATGTTGACTTTTATGGTCTTTCACTGAGCCCCATGTTCCAGACACTTTTGGGTTCATTTTTCCTCAAGAGCTCTGCCTGTGCGGTTATCACAAGGAGCAGGAGGCACAGGTCCAGCTCCACTCCTTGTCTTTGTGTGGCAGCTGCTTGCTCCATGCTGGGCTGGGCAAAGGGGAAGGAATTTGCCTGCTTTTATATTGATCAAGGGTCAGAATGGTCTTTCCCATCACCAGATAACTCTGAAGAGTTAAAAATACAAGCTGGGAAGAAATTATTGAGATGTAACTTTGTTTCAATAATTCAAGATTCTCAGAGCTATTTATTCTCATTCCCCAAATGTCATTTGTCTTGAGAGCTCAGGGGAATCAGCTGTCTTCTCTGTAGCCTCAAGGTGTATTAAGGATAGTATTCAAGAGCAGTAACTACACTGGAAATCAGGAAGCAGTAAAGCATAACTTATTCTAGAATAATTTAAAAATAAGTTTACATTTCTACAACATCACAAGTTTGTTTTTAACAGTGAGGAAACGATTCAATCACAAACTTTAGCATTCCTGAAAATTCCACTGTAGTAAAGATGTAGAAGATAGTTCATTATGTAGCACTTACTTATAGTAGTTATGTACTTACTTATGTACATACAGACTATTTCTGTACCCCAGGACAACAATGTGAAGTCTATTTTGTAGCCTTCCTGGGGAGAAAACCATACAGTGATACATAAATACAGCTTTTCCATTGCAATGATTGATGCTACAGTGCTCATATATTAATAGTACCAGGACAGTACGATACTAAGAGAGTCTCAATTTACCTATAACACAGAGGAAAAACTCTTGAAGAATAAATTCAGTTTTGTTTTTTTGGGTTTTTTTTTGTCAGCATGTAGCATAGATGTGAGGAAAAGCAGGGTCAAACTGCTTACGGAATAATAAATGTGCCCCTTCCGAGTGCATCTTCATGAGATTGTTTATTTGTGCAGGGAAGCAGGTAAGATTTTGGACAGATGGATGATGAAGGCTGAGTCAAACCTGAAACCAGCTGCACAGAAGAGACCAGTTTGTAGTTTTTCAAAGCTTGAGAACCTTGCAGGCTGTGCCTTGAACAACAGAGACACACAGGTGAGAGCAAAACTGTCAGTCCTTTCTCCAAAGAAAAGTTCTCTACCATTTTTCGGTTTACATTTTTGTTCTCATTGGCACTGTGTAGCTTCGCTTACTGCAGTTTACTTGAGTGTGTGGCAGGAGAGTTGGAAACTTCTGAGCCTGAAAAATTAATATCCTTTGGGAAAGGACTTGGCCAGTCTTGTGTTTGCCTTTGAGGTGTGATGGAAGAACACTGAAAAGATAGGTGAGGGAGGAGCAGAAGACCATGAAGATTTACAAAAACAGATTTTAAACTAGAGGAGTGTTTGTATTAAGCATTGCTCTCACAGAATACATAGGCAATTGGAACTAAAGATAAACTCAAATCTTGGTGTCCTGGTACTCACAAATTCTAAGTCTTTGAAGCATTGCTTGTGTCTCCAACACACTGAAGTCTAATTTTATTGTTTGTTTCAAGCTTTTTGTGCTTACCATATTCTTTTTTCAACCTCCTCCTGATAAAATTATAGAAAAAAATGCAGTGAAAGAAGCCTGTGTGGAGACAGGGTCTGTGTACCCTAACTCACAATAAATATCTGTCTTCCCCTACGTTAAGAGATTTCAGGAAGGGATTTGTGGTAGTTCAAGCCATGCTGCCTCTTTTGATTTGCCTGCCCCCATTCTTCATTTTGGAATACCATGAAAAACTCTGGTGTTCTTCCTCACAGAAGCAGGCATATCTTATTTTGAGCCAATCTGTTTCCAGTAAAATCCTCTTTCAGTTCTGATAAAATTTTCCCACTGTGTTGATCTATGGAGCTGAGTTGCTGATTTGATAAACTGTGATGAAAAAGTAATTTGTCTCTCTGAAATAAAGGTTAACTGTCTGCCAGATTTCACTGTTCAAAACAACCGTTCTTTGCCTACAGAAAAATGAGAGGAAAATTGAAACCTGTTGAAAGCATCTTTTCCTCTCATTAATCATAATGCTTTACAGGTTTGGCTAAATGCGAGTTGCTTCTTTCCTGGGTGAGGTGAAACCTGAGTGTGTAGATTCAAATCAAGAGGGATCTCCTGTTGATAACTGCCCAGAAGAGGTCAGAGGTGATGTTTCCTGCTGAAGTGTCTGTGGATTGGGTGTGCATCTCTACTGCCTTGCATCCTGCTTTGCTTGGGGAAGCTGGAAGGCACACTGAATCGTCTGTAGCTCTGAGCAGGTATTGCCCACCTGATGCCAGGCAGGTCATGCAGACGCCCCTTCTCAGCTTCCCTAAGCAGTGAAGCAGAAGCAGCTGTGCTGTTCCATTAATTGCCCTGGAAATGTGTCACTTGTCCAGGTCCTGCAGGCAGGTCAAATAGTCCTCAAGGAGCAATTTATTGGCATCACCTCAACTACGGTATTATGTCCTAAATGTATTCTTGAAACTAATAGTTCTTAGAAGTCTTTCAGCACTTGATGCATTGCTTGTTTTCATGCAGAGAAAATATGTTTACAATTTAGTTAGGGAATGGATTTGGCAGATTGTTTCTTTTTCTGATAAACACAGGTAAATATTTAAAAAAAACCCAAAACCTCTCCCACAGGGAATATTCAGAGATGTGCTGATAAGAAAAAAGTGACAATGTTTTGGAAGTTTGCACATAGAATATTAAATTGTATTCCTACTGAAATACATATTATCTTTTAAATTTGGTTGTAGTTGAATAATGTCCAGTAGTTGTAGTATATTTGTCATTTGTTATATCCTGCATGTTGTAGTCATTAGTTTTTGTTCCATCTAAAGACAATTTTTAAGAGATTTTGAACACTTTTGTGTTTTAGCAGGAATAAGTGCTGACATTTAAAAACCCATTTCAGAACAGATCATGGGCACTCAAGCTAAAGGTCATATTGGTCAACACAGACAACTTTTGATTCATTAGAAACTTGAAGGTGGACTAACAACCACTGGTTTTTGTTGAGTGATCGATTAATTTCTCACTGATAAACATGAAAGAAAATCTTTATGCCACAAGCAGTTTTGTCAAGTAGCTTGGAAAGGCTGCTTGATAGATGGAGCCTTCAGGGAAGAACCTAACAAGAATCAATTGTTGTCCTGACTATAACTTAGCATGAGTTCCTAATTAGCAACTCAACTCATCAGTAATTCTCAGCAGCCCATCTGCCTTTGCTTTATGTTCATGTGCTATCTACTTTTCACTCTAATCACCTACAAAAATTTGAGCTGTGTATTTAATATTCAAAATACTTGTAGATAGTAACTTCATGTTTTGTTCCAGAAACATGTATTTGTCATCTAGAGCCAAACAAATTCTATATGGGGAAGCAAAAACTCTTTACACATAAAAAATGAATTATTATGTTGTTAGCAAGGCGCTATTTGCCTTCTGTCATATCTGTTCCCAGGTTAGCACCAGATCACTCCCAGCTGATTGAAGGGGGACAAGCCTATATTCTGTCTGGCCATACCATAGGACAGACAGAAACAATTGCTGCATTTTAATGTCATCCATATTCTTGTGAACGACTCTAGAAATGAACTGTGCTTTTCTGACACTTGGGTTCCATGTTACTGTCCAGAAACTATTTGGGATTCAGCATAAGCAACAACACGTGGTCAGCTAGACTGGGAATATAAAAAGCAAATAAATGAAGAAAAGTAGTTTCCAATAAAGATTACACAAATTTGAGAACTTCAGCCTGATGTTGTTTGGGCATTATTACCTTTTTGAAAGAGAGTGAATTGTGCAACAGGACTTTGGTTTTTCCTCTTTTAGATAATTCTTTTGCCTTAGGACTCTCAGATGCTTGGTCTTTCTAGTTTATCAAATAGATCCCAAGGGAAATTTTGCTTTTGTCAATAATAACTGTGAGCTCAGGGTTCCCAGATAATATAAATCCTCTCCTTATTTTGAGGCTGGCTTTGAAACTTTACCTAATCCTTACATTTCACATTATCATCTCTATATAAGCAGCCTTTTATTTTAAAGTAAAATCTTCCTTTTCATAATAAAATGCCAACAATCTCTGGAAAACATGAAATACTAATATTTTTATTTATTTTTTTTTTGTATTCATAGTGACTTTATTGCAGCTATCATGACTGATGAGCTTGATTTACTTGAAATTGCTGACAGGAGCTGTTGTGGGGGGTAGAGAGGAAAAGAATGTTTTTCAGTTTCTCTACAAAATGTTTGATTTCAGTTTGGCAAGTGGGGGGACAAATGTGATGCAGAGCTTGTAGCAGTGCCAGAACATGTCTCACCTGCCCTGTGGGTGGCTGATGCTCACTCTGGAGTCCCAAACCTCAGGAATTTGGCTTTGGAATTGCAGCACAACTGCTCAGGGTACCCACCATGGGAACAAATCAGGGCCAAGCCTGCACAGCACACTTCCTTTAGGAGACAAGGATAATCCCTCAGCATGAAATTATGCCAGACTTAGCTGGGGTAGGTAACATAGAAAGGATAATTTAATAAATATTTTATATCCTCTTGTCAGCTGGAGGTGTGTGCAGGGACATATCTTAGTTTGAGAAGTAAAACTCTGAAGTTTGTGTGTCACAGGTAATATTTAGTAATTTTTTGTTTAAATGGACATGGTTATAGAAGGTTTAATGGAAAACATTTGTCTTGCTCCTCATTCACTTTCCATAATACTGGAAATGCCTGGAGAGGCAGCATATTCCCTAGAGGGAAATGTATGTGAGAAGAAAAGCTTCAAGCTGCCATTGATTGTTTGGCATTTGAGTGAGCTCTGGGAGAGCAGATTAATACTTGCCCACTGTCAGCCATGAGCAACACACACAGTGGAACCCAACCAGAGCCCCAGATGCTCCTACTACACTGTGGTGTAAATCAAAACTAGCTCAGCTGAAGACAGTTTGAGTTGTGCCATGAAAAGGAGATATTATCTTATTTGAACATATCATGTCTGTGGAAACATCCATTCCACACTGACAGTTCACCAGCAATGCTACTCTTGTTCCATTTAGTTGCTAAGAATTCTTCTTTCACACCCTGAATTCATAAGGGTTGCCAGTATACTCCAAGAGTTCATCATAATCTCCTTTTTCCATACATTTTATGAAATAAACTGGGAGAACTAGAGCGATAATCAAAACCTTCTGCTTTCTAGTCTCTGCATTCTTAACAGGTATGTAAAAAAATCAATAATTTCATTTAGGAAAAAGAGCATCTCACACTGATGTTTTAAAGGGGAATCCACTTAAGAGAAGTTCAGTTTAAATTGTCTATCTTGGTGGGCATTTTCTGTATTGATGCTAAAGAAAGACACCATATATACAATTTTTAACTTTATGTTCAGAAATTAGTTCACAAAGCAGGCAAACAGATGTTAAAGAGGGAGAAAAGTGGTGCTGTGTCATCTCTTTATTACTTGGCCTCCTGAGCCTGTGTGTAATAGGGAGTAATTTTGTTTCTGATATCAACTGGTTGGGCTGGCCATCTCCAGAAATGTGGTATCATGCTCTTACTAGCTAGCCCTACTTTTGGAATCCTATTTTCTTTTTTTCTCGTACTTTCCTCTTTTGCATTTTCTGATGACCACAGATTTCCACAGCACCATTTTTAACTTGAGCAGTAGGTTTTTAAATAACAGTCCCCACCCTCAAGTAGAGTCTTAATAACTATTATCCCATATGTGTGACTGCACTGTTAAAATTACAACTCGTAAAACACCCATTATGGCCCAAAAGAGTCCAGTAAGCATTCTGGAAGTAAAGATGACTTTTCAGTTACAATTACATGTTGTGTAAATTGAACACAAACTTAGGAGAGATTTTGATATTTGCAGTCCCATAGTGCAGCACATTTGAGAACACTGCATTGAAACCAAGTCTACAGCTGGCCTTTGCAGATGCCACTTTTGTGGAGATAAAGAAATGAAAATACCTTCTGGGCCCAAGTGAGGACTGACCTACATTGCTACTCTAAGCTAAGTGCTACTGAAGACAAAACTGTAGGATGGTTGTTCAGCACCTGAAAGACCTCAGGAAAGAACTTAGACAGTTTATACAGGTCCCAAATGCACAGGGATGCTGATGAGACTGCCCAGGCTCATATTGTCTGTAGGAAGTCCAGGCAGAGTTGAACAATACTGTCCTGTGTTGAGGGCTGAAATAAGAGCAGGTGTATGTTGCCCTAGTCTGGAACTCAATTCAGGCCCTGTAGATTCATACTTAACAAATGGTTCCTCAAATCCCTATACCTTGGTGGGAATAATGTGTTGAGTATTGACAGTGGGAGTAGGAGCTTTAAAACAGCTGTGGTACAAATCACAGTGATACATGGCCTATTTCTTTCATGCTCTCTAGCTTATTTGAAGATCAAAATTCTGCTTTTCTAATTTACTTTGCTTTCAGTCTGTGCACCTAATTTTGTTTTGTTGGATTTTTTTCTTTGTTTCTTGCAGCAAAGTCATCAAAATACTCTTTTTAATGAAGGACAGTTATATAAAAAAGGTGTGGAAAAAGCCACAAGATTTAGGGAAAATAAATGCAGCTGTGTTACATTATAAATATAAGTGTATCTTTTAATTTAGTGTGACAGTACTACTGCTGCTCTGATCAAGACTTAGAAGTACTTTTTGGTAAGAATATTTTGTTTCTCAGCAGAAGCTGACAGAATCCAATTCAGAAAGTTGTAATTGGCCTTCCAGTATAGAATGCCGGTTTCCTCCACCCTCCCCTCAATATAGCACAAGATTATATGTTTTTATGTGCCTGCCAAGCTGAAATCTCAAGGAACAGATTTGCAGGGAGCATTAACTGCAGTATGTAGCTAGGAAGCTGTGCAATAAAAGACAGATATGCTGAAATTCCTGCAAATTACAGACCGAATCCACTTCCTGGGTGGCTCCAGGGAGCTCAGTTATAAAGGACAGCCTCATCTTACCAAAGAACAGATGAGCTCAAATGTGTCTCTTGTAATTAATGAAGAGAAAAACCCTGAAGGTTCAACTGAAAGAAGGCAAAATCACAGAGAGAATGAAGAAAGCGGGATTTTATTTGTAGACTGAAACAACTCATTAGCTTTTATTTTTCATAAAATATAGGACTTCAGTTTTGCAGGGAAGTCCTGAAGTGATAGTTGGCCATAGATACAAGAGAGGTTTTGGTTTGTTACTACTTAGTCATGAAGTGTTTTGTTATTGGTACTGAAATTATTGAGAGCTATACTTAAGGAATGAGTTGTGTCCTGAAGTGAATCCAGGCTGGAGTGGGCAACTCCAGCTGGGTGGCATCACGGAAAGCTAGCGGAATCTTCAAGGGAGCTTTGGAATATTGTCACCTCCACTGAGCTGTTCTCAGTCCTTCAGAATGGCAGGGTGTGTACCTTGGGATGCTTCTCAATCCAAAAGTTTTGGTGAGTTTCTGCCCTCTTTTGGAGGTGGCCGCCAATGTACCTCAAACAAGAAAGGAGACTCTCAACCTCTCTTGCACTGATAGTTCCAGGTGTAAAAGAATGGAAGGAATTATAAGGCATGAAGTCAAGAATGCACTGGAATAAAGCATTAATTCTACATTGTGCAGAGGGTTATTAAGAATAATGGAACTTTAATGCATTTTTGTGACAAGATATTTGTATATGTGTGTACATTTAGAAATATTATTTAATTTCAGTAATATTTATTGAGATGCAGTGACTTTCTGAAGACAAATGCATATGAAAGTGAATAACAATGGCTTGTATTTCAGCAAAATTTTACTGTATTCTATTTAAGGGTCATGGGAAAGCCCACTTTTACTACATATATATACATATTTCTTTGTGACTTATACTGATGGAGAGACTGGTGGCTTAGTCACATACTTTCAATTTGTAATGAATTTTTTTGATTCTAGAAGTAGTAAGTGGTCAGAAGATTATTTATCTATCAGTCTGCTATTAATGGAATGCACAGGATGTTGCACAGCTGGACAGTTTGCATAAGCAGTTGCTAGAACACACCAGTGATATTTTCTGCTTTGTTTGGAAGCAATGTCATTATTCTTGGGGTGAGAGGCCATTCCAAAGATATTTAATTAGGCTGAAATCTTCAAAACTGGGATTAATTTTGGTTTTGTGGCAATTTTTAACTGAAGTTTTCAGCTGCCATTTATTGTTTCTATGAAGTTTTAAAACTTGAACTTATATTAAAGAAAAAATAATTCAGCAAATATGACTTAAATCTGTATGTGTTACCTAAAGAAGTCAAAATTGTTATAATTATATTACATCAAGTGTAACTTAACATTTTAATAGGTGATATCTATGGCTGATCTGTCAATGAATTCTTAAAATTAAAACATGCCATTTAAACACATGATTTACTGATTCATTTCTATAAGGAACTTTCTAGTCATGCTAGAGAAGCATTTCCCTTAAAATGGGCTCTGCTATATTTTGAAGTAGGTGGTTTTGATATCAAAGAGTAAAAAAAACCTCCTGTATTTTCCCTTTCCCTTGGGGCAGAGTAAGACTGGCTACAAGTCTGTAGCTTGAGGCTGAATCAGTGCAAATTCTTCAAAATATAATTAATTGCATTACACTGAAGTTATCCAACAAATCTTTCAAGTGTATAATCAACAGCAGTAATTTGACAAGTTTATCAATCACTTTACAAGACAAATCCTGATTAAATAAGAAAGGGACTTAATCTTTGCAATACAACATAAATCATGTGTACTGCTTGCTAAGAGATAAGATCAGTTTAATTTTCTACAGCTGGGCTACTGACGGGTATTGTTTAGAGAGCAACACAGAATTCCTTGCAGTAACTCCAGAACTTGCTTGGAATTTGCTTCTCCCCTTGCCTAGGCCAGACAAGACAGGAGGGCTCTGCCTTGATGTGCTGGAGCAGCTCCTCGTGCCTGCCTGGGGCCGCTGGGATTCGATGTGTGGAGAGGCAGCTCTGCAGACGGGATGGGCCAGGGGAGCCCCCTGCTCTGGGTGCAGTGGGACTGGAGAGAGTCCTGCCCTGCACAGGGAGGGATTGTCCATTGACCATGAGCATCCCTGAGTCCAGGCCACACATCCCACAGGGAGGGCGTGTGCATGTCAGAAAAGTTAATCCACAAACACCAGAGGTTTATGTCCAAAAAGGAGACAGAGGACTCCTTTTACTTTATTCAAATAAAGGGAGAGGCCATGGGGTATTCCCCCTCAAAATTTTCAAGGACACAACTTCCTTTTTTACCTAATTTCTCATCTGCATTTCCCTCTTTCTTTACCCATTGGCTGAGGAACTTGAGAGGTAGAGAGTCCTGGAATGCCTGTTATCTAAGATTCCCCTCAAATGCATAACCCCCTCTTTTAATTTTTAATTCTTATGGAATTTATGGTTTTTCACCATTGTTTCTTTCATCTTTCAATATCCAATTTCATTTATCAGCAAACCTACAGTTTGTTTGTGAAGGCAAATATATTTTTTCCATTCATCAATCAGTGGAATCCTTTCCATTGTTTCTTTTATCTCTCAGTGCTAGTTTTGTCTACCAGCAGACCCACAGCTTGTTTGCAAAGACAAACCTGTCATTCCCCTCGTGTGTTCATATGGGTTTTTAACATACTGTGTGTGTGGTTAACCTAACTTGGGCTTCATTAAACCCTAATACAAAGATTTAGTCTAGAGGGGTGCCCAGAATGTCTAAAGCTTCTTACCTTTTTCCTCCCTCCTTCAGGTCCTTGTTTTTCTTAGTTGTATTTATTGCCCCTTTTCTATTTGGTGACTGAATTCTTGTTGTGTATGCAATACTGGTGTCCAACACTACAACTTAATGGCTTTGTTTATAGGGGATTATATATAAACTTAAGGAAAACTCAAAGTCCCTGACATGGAGCTGGTAAATCCCTGTGTTTTTAGCAGCATAGCTGCAAAAGATATTAAGGTGCTTAGCATCTTCATCTACAAAATCAGAGTGAAAACATAGAGCTGAGAGCCAGTTTTTGTGTTCCAGTACATGTATAATGCTTCCAACAAAACCCAGAGTCTTCCAGTGAAGACAAGTTGCAACTTTTTAACAGAGGGGACTAATCTGTGCTGGTCTCTGGCTTGCTTTTAAAAAGGGGGAGGCCCAGGGTGTTAAAATTTATGTGTAGATGGTCAGCAGGTTGCATGGAGAGTATAATGTTATTTAATATAAGTTCTCATTGCTTTTAAATATACTCGCTTGGTTGTAGCTGTAATTTACTGAATACACTAATGTATTTTTATTAAATAATAGAAAATAACTTCCTGCTGTTTATGCATTCCTTTTCCTGGTTTAATTAATTGTCTAGACTAAAGGTATGCTGTACTTCTTAGTACGGATGTCTTCTGCAGCTAAAGGCATGCATTTCTTGGATGGATTAAGTAGCTATGAATGCTGGGGAATGAATGGACTTTGGAAACCTCCCAAAAATTTATCGTGTAATGATTTTTGTCATGGTGAAAGCTGCAGTGGCTGGAGTTCCTGGCAGAAAAATTAATCTCTTTCAACACAGGGAAACATTTCCTGAATACTTCTGTTGATATTCCTCTTCAAAACCAAACTTCTTGTAAATATTTGATTTTTTTCTCCATGTTTGGAGCCACAATCACTCTGCCAAAATCAGAGAACTGTGGGCTTCACAGTTTACTTGGGACACTAATGGAAATATTCTTCTGACACTAAGAACTGCACATGTTGCTGTGTAAACACAGTCAGTCTTGGACCTTGCTATGAGATTTGATCCATACATAGAGTAGAAGGGTCCCATGACTGGAAAGTTTATGATTGAGTAAATAAAGCCTAGGGATACAATAAACAGTGATAAAATATAAAAAAATAGAAAAAGTACTAACATTTTATATATGGAAGAAAGATATATGGAAATTAAAATTGTATTTGGGGTTTTAAGCTGGGAGACTGGCTGCAGTTAAATGAATCATTTATTGTTTTGATGTGCTGTTGTATGAAAGGAGTTAAAAATGTATTCCTCAGTGAATTCCTGGTGAAAAGCAGTGGTCCGAGGAAGAGCCTTTGTGACACTCTGAATTTCATTGTCCCCATAGATTGCTCTTTGATTTCTTGTCTGAGCTTGTGAACTTGATTGGTTTTAGGCAAAACTCAGTGGGCAGGGCAGAGGGAGTGAGACCATCCCTCTGTTCCCCTGACCTGGGCTAAGGGATGGGCACTGCAGTGGGATAGAGCTCCTGGGGGTGCTGGCTCCAGGGACTCGGGAAAAACCAGGGATGCTCCAAGGCACAGCTGGCTGAGTTGCCCTGCCTACAGTGCTGCTGCCTTCTGGCTTGCCTGGACTTTACAGACAAAGAATAAAGCTTTAAAAATTCTTCTGCATTTCCTGCTTCTTCCCTCCCCCATTTCAGGAAAACAAGTGGATCAAATATTAAGGAACCAACCCTTTCATAGTCATCGGATATTTCCAAATACATTTTTGACATTTTGAGTAATAAACTTTTATTGAGTTGCAGTTACATGTGGTGCTGATTCTAAACTTCCAGTACTGTTGTTGAGATATAGCCTGCTCTGAATCTTTCATGAAAAGTGTCAGAGGTGCTCTTTTTATCTTTTTTTAGGGATGCATTCTGACTCTGTAGTGTCATCACTGACCTCTCCACTACCACTGACATGTTTTCCTAAGAATGATAAAAGGTTATGTTTTTCAGTCTTTCTTTTGATTGCCAAATTGTGAAATTTGTTATAAATCCTGATGATGATTCATTATGCTGTTGCTCAGAGGTGACAGTGACTTTTAATGCATATTGAGTGAAAATTTGGTGTGAGAAATTGCACAGGCAGCATTAGTTGTTACTGTCATTAGTACTGATCTGATTGTGATTTTTTAATTTTTTTAGTTAATAAGTAATTCACACGCTCATGCAAGCCACCTTGGAAATCCAAGCTTCTATAAAGAGAATTGCATGTCTTGAGGAGTGGCCACAGAAACACTTGGAAGTTTTTCTAATGGTTCTAACTCCATCTTGCCCTAGAGTTAATAGAAGAGAACAGAAATTCACTGGGATTCATCTCAGCTGCCTTCTCAATTTCCATCAAAACCACAATTATTGTACAAGGGTTTGGCTGTTGTTGTTATGACAGCCGTGGTCAGTTCCTACATTGTATTCTGAGCTTCCTGAGCCCCCCCAGCCTTCCCAGTTGCCCTTGGGCCTTGTGTCATTGCAGGGGTCACTGAGGTTCACAGCAGGCGTTGGCTGCCACAGCCAGGGGACTGTCCAGGGCAGGAACACCCCACAGGCCTGCTCTGTTCTGTTCCTGTCCTCTTTACTGGAGGGGGTGTTCAAGGGTATATTTAGATTATTTTCCAGGGATGTAGAACTTGGTCTGGGACCATGCATTGTTAGTATGCTTCAGAAGACTCCCCTGGAACCCTTTCAGTACAGCGTATTTTTTTAGAGGGAATCTTTTATACTGACTTTGGAACTTCTTCCAAGTGGTTCATGTGTGAAAATCATTTCTGTAGACATTTGCAGTCTTAAAAGCTACTTTTATTCTACTCATCCTGTTTTGATATTTCCCATTGCTGTTGACTTTAGGAATGTAAGACATGGAGGCTCAGAGTGAAAGGATGTCTTGAAAGAGCTGTCATTTTAATGAGAAATGCAACTGGTTGAAGGTAGTCTCAGGATTTTAATTGAATAATTCCATAGATTGTCGTTTTTGTTTGAAGCAGGAATGTCAGGAGCAGAATAAGACAAACATAAAAACCTAAGTACTGTAGAACTTAATTTATACTTTGCTTGAAAAGGAATATCAAAAGATATCATTGCATGTTGCTTATGTAAGTTCACACCTTTTATTTGTACATATCTATTTTCATTTCTAGATGTCACTATTTAGGAAAATACGATATCAACCTTACATTGAAAAAGAAAAGCATTAAAGGAATCCATCCACATTTTCTCTGATGTGGATCAAAGGAAATTGTATCTATTTGGGATAGATGCTAAAGTAACCATGGAAAACTTGCATGATCTGCAGTTCTTTATGTACCTTAAGAAGACAGAGAAGTGTGATTTTGGGAGTAGCAGGGAGCTCTGGGGCTGTCAGGAGGATGTCAGGATCTTTCTGATTCTGAAAATGAATTGATCTTTAAAAATAGACTCCTGTATCCACATTTAGATATAAAAAAAAATAAAAAAATTAGAGTGTAATTAAGTTTGTGTGTCAAAACTCATCAGATTTTTTTAGCACTTCTTTTTTAGGGCTCAACACAGCTATTTTTATTTCATCTGATGAATTAAATCTTTGACTTCTACTTCCTTTTTATTACTGAATCTCTGCTAATCTCTTTTTGAAGTGTATGCAAGAAATGATATCTATTCATTGTATTTTCTTTTTCTGGCAACAAAAATTTGCCACTACAAGTGGCAGAGAAGCACTACAAGTATCCATGATCTCTGATTTATTATTTTTCTTTAGAGTTGTTGCTTTAGAAAGTCAAAGAACTTTAAATGTGTTATATTCTCAAATTAGAAATGAAGACTATAGATGGCCTTTGAAGAAGGAGTTATGAAGATTTATGGAAAGGCAAAATAAGTTTTTGTTGCCAGATTAAAAACTATCTTCCAGATTGTCCTGTTCAATATAATTATATAAAAATCAGACCAATATGTTTCATGGAATAGGTTATCTATTAATAAGATGAAGTAACAACCATACCAAATCTTCAAAAAAATTACAGGTGCAGGTGACATTTTTCAATTTGCATTTTTGCTCACATTTTGATGAGTGCCCATTTGGTCAGAAATAATAATTCTAATGATTGATTCTGTGACAGTTTTTACCATTCAAGAAATCAAAAATGTGATTTTTTAAAAATTAAAGGTAGTATTACACTTTTTGGAGTTATAAGCTTTTCTTGAGATTCTGTGTTGCTGATGGAACTTCTCCTGTTGTCCTTCCTTCTGAGCTGGTCCTGCCAATAGACTGATTTTTTTGAGTGTGGACTGACTGTGCCAGTTTGTCAGGAGATAAAGCCACATGTCACTTCAGGATGTAATGTTAGCAAGGGTTTTGTGTGTAAGAAACAGGAGGTAATTAATCTGTTCTGTTTGGAGTTAACAAGGCAGAAACATTGCTCAGATTTGAACGCCACGCTGATGGTGTCTGATGTGGTGATGTCAAACATGCTGACAAATTTCAGAGGATAGCAAAATGGAAATGATGACCTGTGACCAAGACTAAGTGAAGCAAGTTTCTTTAGTCAGAAGGTTGGAGAAGGCAGGATGCTGGGGCTCCTCAGCTGCTCCACGCCCACATCCAGCAGGGAGGTGGAAAGCAGCTGCTGCCAACTAAGCCAAGTACCAAACCCTGAGAGTGCCTAAAGCAGTGCTGGGCAGGGAGCAGGGACCTCCCTCCCCATCTCCTGTGAGAGATGAACCTTACCCAGTTTTACACCTCTCTGCAGCCCCTGGACTTTTAAACCAAAGCAGTAAGGAACAAAATCCACCCTGTGAGGAGTCAGCGTGGAACTGCTGGCTCCATGCTGGAAAATGGAGCAATGACAATCACTCAGTGACAATAGTAGCAGCCAGCAAACATTTATGATGGGGCAGATAGTTTTGGATTATGCCACTGTGTTTAGCAGTGGATGTAATGTCATCTGAGGGAGTTTCTCCTCAGTGGTTTAAAAATGTGTTTTCAAAAACTTTGTAATATCATTTTGAATAATTACATGGACAAAATTTTGTTCAGTCAGCTGTGGGACTGTGTGTAGTGTTTGTGAACTCAAGGTCATTATAGATGCAGAGAAATACCTTAGGCTGTATATTATTTGGAAAGAGCATGAAAGCACTACAACAGGCTAAATTCAGAGGTTATAGAAACCCTTTGTTGCTTGTTAAGAATATGTTTGATAAATTTCTATCATAGATAACATCAATATTCTTCAGTGTTTAATGGCAAGAATGCATTATAGTCTTCTGCCATCTGTTCCAAACCTCTCTTTCACTGATGCTATGAAAAATACAGAAACCCCTCCCTTTCTTGTAAGACTATGGGGTTTTTTTCATCTTTTTACAATGCCATCTTTGAAGTTACTTGATTTATTTTTTTTTTGGTCATCTTGTATGATTTCTTCTCTGCTTGTGTCTATTCATCTCAAAAAAATAAATGCAATAAATTGTTAAAAGGGAAAAGTACTAAGCAGTAGAAAGAGGTAAAAAGAAGATTGGAATCAGAAAGGAGAAATAATTGTATAATTATAACACTGTGTGTGCAGAATCCAAAGGGAATGCTGTTATAGAATGATATGCTGCAGGAAGAAGGAGGTGTAATATAGAGGAAAGCAGTGAATAAAACAGGATAACAGAGCAGGTAAGGGGAAATTCAGAAAGCTTGTGGGAGTTGAAAGAAGGATGAAAACAGCCAAGGGAATGAAGAGAGAACAGCTGACAAATGGCAAGGGAAGCTGAAAGGGGACTTGAGTGGAGCAGATGGTGGATGGGGTGGGCAAAGGAAGAAAGTGAAATAGCTGAAAAACTAGTTCAGAGGAGGTAGTAGGAATGGAAAACAGCAATATCCAGGGAGAGCTGAGTATAATGACTGAAGTTGGGAGAATGGCAGAAAGTGCTGAAGGAAATTGAGTAGGAATCAATTGATGTTTGTAAAAAACAATTACTGTTTGAGAAGTGCAGACAACATAATTTCAAGCAGAAGAGTTCTACAAAGGGTTTTCAGATCTTTCTGGCAAGTCGTGTTTTGGAGCTATTGCCACCAGCTCTTTAGCTTCATTTTCCAGGTGCAGGTTGTTTATTGCAGTGTTAGTAGAGCTTCTGCAACCATTTTCAAAACTTGGTTTGATCTCCTGTTTGAGATCTTAGTCTTCAAAAATTTTACAGATATTACTATCCATTGTAGGCACAAATGAGAAAGCTTGTTTACCTTGAATTTCTTGGGACAAGGAATTCTGAAACACTAGCAGTTCTGTGTGATTCTGTGTGATTCTGATGTGGTTTACTGTATCCTCTTGTAACTTATATCATAGAGATTTCACATTTCATTTCTTTAAATGGATTAATAACATTTTAATGCCATTTACACGTTCAACTTCAGTAGGTTTTCTTTCATTGCTTCCCTGCTGCTTAAGCAATTGGGTTCAGTGAGTGGAGAACTTTCCCTTCACCAGTGCTTTGCAGGAAGGACAATACTGAACACATTAGTCACCAACAAAGGATTGCTGTGCCAGTGCTTTGGGAATCACATCACAGGAAGTCAAACACGGTTGTGATTCCCACAGCTTTATTTTATATGGCAATCAAAGAGGGAAATGTTAGGGTTTTTTTAATTGCTCTTGGAAATCCGCTGAGTTGAATTTAGTCTGCATTCAGATTGGTTAGTTGTTCAAGGTTTTGGGGCTTTACTTTCATTTTAAACTTCTGTTGTTGGGGTAATACAGTTACTGCTGAAAAAGGAGGAGACATTAATATCACTGATGTCCTGACCATTAAAAATCAGAAGTAAATGAGGAGTTTATTAGGGATTGAATTATGATTTCACATTTGTTTAAGATGTACTGTGCTAATCTCACCATATCCTTAGAAGAAAATTTGAAAAAGGGAGTAGAAAAGGCAAAAAATTCCTCTAAATGTAGCTGGGAGAAAAAAGAAAATATGCCCCAAACTAAGGTATCCTTGTGTGTGCATGTCAGGCTGTTGATATTTGGGATGGTATTTTGCTGTTGCTGTCTGTGTTGTGGGTTCTCCAATGCTTTCCTTTTTAAATGAAGTGATATTGAATCACATAGTGGGGAAAAAGTGCCAGCAGCTGTTAGAAATTATTTCAAGATATGAATATACCTGTGTGTCTTCACCCTTAAATAAGGTAATTTTCTGCAGAAATGCACAAATTTTTTCCCAGTGAAATTCACTATTCCATGGAAAGGGACACTGTCTGAAAAAAGAAAACAGTCAGGAATATAATTTAATATTCTACAGTGATTTTGTTTGATTTTTAAATATTTGTTAATAGTTCTGCACTGAGTCTACTGCACCAATACTTGGAATAAATCAGTAGTAGTAAAAAAGCAATGCTCCTTAAAAAATATGCTACAGGTAAGATCAGATAAAGAAGTGTTTATCATAATTCATATGAAATTATGAATTATGTAGAAGAGAGAAATTCTCGTTGGAGGGTGGAAATTCTTCTTTTGATTACTTGATTATTTGATTTCAATTTCAGGGATTGAAACTCAACACTTCAAGAACTGATCACTGTTTTGAAAAACACGTGATCCTATCACTTACAGTAATTTAAGATTCCTTATTTGCTATTGGATAATTTTATTTCTATTGCTTTATAGAAACTATAATTATAGTTTCTTTAGGGGTTTAAAATGTTTTGGGGTTGCTAGAACTTGGGTTTTTTTTCTTTCATATTTTTGGCTTACCCTTTTTTTGAGGCACTTGTTCTTGCTTTTCAATTTTATGAGGAAAAACAGGTAAAAAAGGTAAAATCTTAATCATGGAGTAGCAAGTCTGAAGACTGATGATCAAACATTTGCACTCAGTTATTTTCAGAAAAGGAGAATTTTAAGTGATCTGGTTAAACAACTTGAAGTACTCTGGTGAACAGGAACAGGTTTGTTCCCAAGATTTGTTGCAGTAAGACTGAACACTCTTGGAACAGACAGTACTGGTGCCTTTGCTGGGCAAAAATGAAACCCTGCAGATACCAGTTCTTCCAGTGCTGGGAATTAATCTGTTTGTCTCGTGGCTTAAAGGAGTAAGAACCTGTAAGCAAAAGGCTGATGGAGTGGGGATAGGACACTCTTCCAGCCTCTGCTGCAAACCACATCAGCAATCCTACACTTCACTTAGTGGAACATTAAAGTGGTAAAGTGGATTTCACTTCAGGATGAAGAGATGCAAATGTTCTTCCATGTTCCCACAGGGTTCTGTGGGAGACTTTAAGGTTCTTTTCCATTAGGAGAATAAGGGCACAGTATTCCCTTTTTTTCAGATCTCCCACATATTATTTTTGCTTGTTTTCATGCATGGGGGCATAATTATTAATGTTGATATTTAAGGTATCCCTGACTAGATTTGGTATTTTGATGTGAATACAAGTGGTCATGTTTCTCAGAATTGTTTTTCAAGGTCCAACAGATATAGGCAGCTGTCATGATAGACACTCAGACCACTTAGTTCACCTTCTCAGGAGCTACAGGAGACAACCACTTCTTCCAAAACCTGCTAAGATAGGTGGGGTCTCAGATTCAATGGAAATGGAATGGCTTTTGCCATTCATACTCAGGAGCTGAAACAGTGAAAATAGGAAGGAAACAAGAAAGGCCACCAGGGCACACATAAAGAGTTCTGAAGAACTGTCCAGTGTAGTTTATAACGTTTATATAAACAAGCAAATTTACTCTCAGATGTGTGTGATAGATTGGAAATACCTAAACTTTGAAAGAAGCATTTTATTCCTGGTTTATCAGAGCTCTTTCTCTTTACCTGCTTTTCTTCCTTATCCTTTTCACCCCATTTCACCTCTAAATTGTTGGCTGATTTTAGCTGTTTTGGAAAGGACTAGAGATCTTGGGAGAAATATGTTTGTTTTTTTCTTCTAGTTTATTTTATTTTGTGAGATCTGAGATAGACCATGAATGCCTCCACTGAAACCAATATTGGAAAGTTGCTTTATTTGACATGAGAGAATATATATGAAGTGAGACACTGGAAATCAGCCTGTATTATATCACTGCTCACAGACTTAATTCTAATACTTTCTGTCTGCTGTTGTAGGTGGATGGTTTGAACTTCTGAGATAGTACAGTTCACGACTCTTCAGATGATATTTGCATTCATTTAATTAAGTTATTTTGCAGTCAACCTCATGACTTTGGATTTCAGTGGTTGAATAGTTAATAGCATGTATGCTTAGTCACTCGTAATTTGGCTATGCATAGAGAGAACTAGGGGATGCATGCTCAGATTCTTTAATAATAAATGTATTGGCTCTGATATGCAACTCCTATTAGAAATCAGATTAAGAAAAGGCTTTGGATGTTCTTATTTTAAATTTAGGTGTTGTTATGAAAAATCTCTCAATCTGAAATATATCTTAATAAGACAAATCCTGACAGAGATCAATTTGGACCCTCTGTCTAGGCATGGGAGCTGTATGAAAACACAGCAGAGCATTTTTCTTTCATCAAACAATTTAGCGGCAGAGTTAAAGCAGCTGGAGCTGCCAGAGCTTCTGTTCCATGGGCAACCCTGCTCACCAACAGGCCTGTGTAATATCTTGGGGGTCTGGGAAGGTTTTTAAGATTTTATCATTTTTATCTTGGGTATAAGTGGTCCAAGTACTTGTACATGTTTAATGTGTATGTAAGGCACCATGTTCTCTATTCAAGTAAAATAAAACTCTTTTAGACTATTTCATGTAGGAAATACGTCATTTAGTATTTTGCCAAAGAAAGCAATTGCTGGTTGCAAATAATAAAACATGCACATGGCTACTCTCAATGATTTATTTGGCTTTCAGGATATTATATACCTAAATAGAATGGGAAGTTGGGGTTGTTTTTGTTTTCACTTACTGAAGTCATCTTGAAATTCAGAAGTCAAAGATTCTGGGAAGCACTTGAAAGATTTGACTATTGAGTCATGTGTGTAATTGTTGATGGTTGGAGGTACATCTGGGCATGTTTTGGACAATGGTTGCAGCTCCTCAGAGTGCTTTGTTTTTTGATTTTAAAATCACAAAGAAGGTGTGAAATAGAGCTTGTCACTGCTGAAGACTCATTCCTTCATTTGAAATATTCCAGAAGGTATTTGTTCCAAGTTTATCTAAAGAGCAATTATTCTAAAGACTGAGTCTCAAACTTTTTGATGACATTAAGGAAAAATTCAGAAACATTGGACAAATTGAAACAAAGAGTGCAGGGACTTAGCCAGCTTGTGGCACATTGACCCTGGGTCACTGACCTGAAGTGTTGAAGCAGAGTTTATTTACAGCTACAGAATCACATTGAAAGTAGGATGCTTTACACAGAGTGCAAATAAGAGAACTTTTTAGAGTTGGTAACCAAGTAGAAAAATAATACATACCTGTTTTTTTCTCATTAAAACATTTTTCATTCAACATCTGCCATTGTTTTGTTAGGGGCCCAAAAATTCCTCTACTTGGAAAGGAAACATGGAAACAGTTACAAGTTTCTTCAAGAGAAAGCATTTTCCTTAGAGCTTTTGTGTAAGATAAGTGAGAAGCAGGTTCCCGGGGATTTCCAGAGGACTTTCGAAAGTCAGTAAAGAAATGAAGTAAATATGTTTCTACACTCTTGTGACTGTATTTTTATTTCTGCAATATAATGTATTCCAGAGAAATATTACTGTAGAAGGGAAGTTAAGGTTGCAAACTGAAGGTTCTAAAATTGAGGGCTGCCAAACTGAAACATCATTTTCCTGAAAGATGTGCCAGGTGGAACCAGGCTTGGGAATATGGCTGGATGTGTCACTGCTTGCTTTCCTGTGAGTGGGAATGCTTTAGCAGGTGCTGCTGACTGAGGTTACATTCCTGTTTCCTGTTTTATAATCTCATGACTGGGCATTTAACATGTATAACTTCTACCCAACAGCATGACTTTAATTAGAATGTATTTCATCCTCTGTTTGGAAGGCAGGAATGATATAGAAATGCATATATAAATATCAGTTCTGCTTGCACTTCAGAGAAGGCTGTCCCTGTGAAGTGCAGGGGTAAGCCTGTGCCGATCTATGAATAGTGGAAAGTGATCTTCTTGCCAGCTAGTTTGTGGGTGAATGATTTTCTGGAAACTTTCCAGGGTTTATAATGGTAATTTGTGTTTGAGTTAGGCAAATAAAAACATTGTTAAACTAACCCAAGGGATTAAATTAAAACAAGGAATGAACCTCCTTAAATCCTCCATTTAGGGTTAATACTGTTGGCCCATGCATAGGTTAAAGCCAGGGGTATGAAAAGAAATGAACATGGTAATCCATGGTTGGAATCTAGAGTGAAAGTCTCTTATTGTATTAGTAGCTTCTGATGTGTCCTGAACAGTGTTGTTGAAACACTTTACATTTGGCAGAAAAGGATCCTAAAAAAGTGGCACAATTATGTAATTATTGATGCATACAAACCAATTATCTGTGCAAAGCTGTCATCCAAGGACACTGCTGAAGCTGTTGTTGCCAAACTGTTGGATAAAATCAGTATTGGTGAATTTTCATGTTCAGTGCTACTTCCCTGCACACACACATTCACAAATGGAGCGTGTACATATAACAAACAACTGGAAAAATCCGCTCCTGAGCCCTCTTATGAACTGTTCAGCTGAGATTTTCAAAGGGATCCAATGAAATTAGCACTAAGGGGTAGCACAGTGCCCAATTCCTTTGACACCTTTTTATATGAGGAAAGATTTGGGCTTCTTTTGCAGGATTGTTTTCTATAATTGTTCTGTGCTTGGAATTTGGTCTGCACTGCTGAGAGCAGCACTACAATGTCAGAAAGAGGGAGAGGTACAACCAACCAAAACAAAAAGTAGATATATTGGGCAATAACACCTATCACTATCTACTCTAATATATTATTCTGATCTAAACAAAGACTATCTAATTTTCTAATTGCAAACCAGATTTTGAGGCATTTTAAGCTGGGGGAAAAAGTTATTATTTCAGATTAAAAGCATCTGTCTGGTAAAGGAGGAGATATGAAAGAACAAGTTTGTTGAATTTCCAGCTGTCACTCTTTAAAATAAGAAGCTTCAACTGCCTCAAGGAACTGTAGGCTAACAGTTCAAAGCAGGACATTTTACTTTCCAATTCTGTTTGTTAGAAATTAAATTTTTTTACCTCTGATTTCTTGTCTCAAAACTAAAAAATTAAGTATGTTTACATCATCACATTTGTGACTCGAGGTGAGGAGTCAGGTTGGCCTCTGGTGGCATTGCTGCCCCCAGGCCATCGTGCAGCTGTACCTGCTTATCTCAGCTGTCTTTTTTCTCTCAAGTGTTAGCACAGGCCAGGGTCCTCTACAAAACTTAACTCTTCATTCTGAGCATGCTCTATTGCTAATAAGTATATCAAAGTGTGTTGTTTAATCTAAAAGCTGTGGAGTAGCATTTAACTTAATGTGCAATTACTATGTGGCAGTTAATGGCATTTACATATTAAACATCAAAAAGTGATTTTGCCTGCAGCAAAGAGAACTAATCTTAATCATTTTTGGAATGCTCCTGCAATGCAGCAACCCAGCTTTATTACTGTGATAATGACATTAACAAGGATCTGGGTCCTGGAAGCTGTAAAGATCTACAAAACATTATCACTTTCACCTTTGAACTTTATTATTTGTAGAAAATATCATCTTATTCTGTAGATTTTTGCTGTGTAATCCCCTGGATGGTGCTGGGAGCATTGGTCCCAGGGTGCTGTAGATTTTATTGTTCCCAAATGCTGCAGTACAAGGGCTGCACCACAAAAGTCCTCTTGTATTCAACTTGTGCTACATCAACCCTCCCCAAATGCTCACATAGAGCAAGGGATGAAATAGTTGTGAGGAGTTTATGAGCACAGAAAAGGGCTCACTGACATGGCTGGCTCAACTCTCGCTGTATTTTCTGAAGCTATTGCCAGTGGTTTAAAAAGAAATCAGGAGTATTCAGCTGCCAAGGATATTCCACATTTTCCACCTGTCTGTGCTTATCTGTGGGTACAGCTCCTGACCTCAGTGGCTGATTTCTTGTGAATTTGTGTATTTTGGAGAGAAGCAATGCTTTTTGCCTAATCCAAATGCCATTTAATTTCCCCCCTCCCAAGGCCCATCAAGTGTTAGGAGCCCGTAAGACTCATTCCAACACTGATAATTAACTGCCTGAAACTTGACATAGCCTTAAATTTTAGAAGAGGTTTTATAACATTTGTAAACAACAGTTAGCAGGAAAAAAGGTAAAATTGTATGTGTCATTCTGTTTTCTACTATACACAATTTGCAGTTCAAAGTGAATATATTTAAATTAACTCCCCTGCAGCTACTGTTTACAGTAGCCTTCCAAGAATGATGAAAGCTTTAAAATAATGTAGAATATTACATGACTTGTTTTTCAAAACACATGCACTGAATGTTTCAGAGTGAGAAGTGTGTTTCAGGTTAGATGGACTGCAGATAGCTGCTGTGTTTACTGAGTGTTACAGATGGAATGGAAAATAAATGTAGGGAGAAGACTAAGAAAATGAAGGATTAATTTTTCTCATTCATAAGGAGTGCCTTATGTCTGAACAGCAGTTACTTAAAGGTGGAATAGATTATCTCATACATCACCTTGATAGCTAAGGAACTCTCTCTTCCACAAAAAAACCCCAAAAACCAAAACCAAACCAAACCAAAAATCCCCCCCAAAAACAAACAAACAAAAAGGATCTCTGCTGTCTAAGTGTATTTTCTAGGAAGGGGCTGTGCTGCTGCTGCCTGTATTGTCTTCCTCAACTTCTACTTGATTTGTTACCTATGACCAGCATTTCTTGTCTATGCTCCTTTATCAAGGAAAGTCTTAGGTGTCAGTATAATGAGGTTATTACAGAGTTTAGGATGCACATGGACATTTATTTCTCCATCAGATTATACATTTGAGCCTTTTTAGCCAAGAATCCCTTCTCTTGATGCATTTGTAATGAATTAACTGCTGCTTTTGTGTGTGCATCTTGACAAGGTGCAAGATAAGCAGTGAGAAAAATGACCTGGCTTCATGCTGATCACTCATTAGCCTCCTATCTATCCACCTGGTTTTGGATGGGTTTTGCATTTTAAACTAAGCCTTAGATTGTCAAAATTGCACAGCTAACAGTGTGAAAGACTGCTTAAATTTAACATTAAGTATATCTTCACAGACCACTAGAATTACTGCCTTGTAAAAGCCTGGTAGAAGATGCAATCAGAAATGTAATTATATGTATTTATGGGATAATTAAGATAAAATTTTATTTTATGTCCACTCAGCCTGAGAATGAGTTATTCCCTGAGCAGAAAGTCTGCACCTCACAACTTCTAATTTCTTTTATTAAAAAGCTGTTATTCAAAACTTGGGGCTAGCTAGTATTCTCTAGATTCAGAACTGAAATTGGGCAGATAACACTTTCCTCCCTCAAAAGTGAAATTACAGAGAAATAAGTCATCCCATCACTGTATTTTGCTTATGATATCTTTATAAATGTGGTGTTTTGCAGAAGCTGAGTAAAAGAAATGTATCTTTAATCTTTGTATCACAGTGAGAGTTAATGAGAGGAAAATAAATGTAGTTTCTTGCAATAGGAAGCAACATTACTAAAATTTCCTTCCCTTAATTGGGGGAAAGAAGTCTGATGAATATGCAGAAAATATCCATTTATCATAACATACACATTACAGTAGCTGGAAACAACATTCCTCTGTAATAGTCTTCTAAAAATTCAGTTAAGGTTTAGAAATATGCTTCTCAGAAAGGCAAAATAGCCTCTGTGGAACTCTATTCTCCATTGCCTTGGTTGTTTTCTTATTCCCTAAAGTCAGGAAATTGAAGGGAAAAAAAAAAAGAAAAAGAAAATGGAAGCCTTGGGGCACATGGCTGTTAATCTGTACAGCTGAGAGGTGACACGCGGGTGAGGAAATGGAGTTTTCCATCTATGAATTATTCTGCTTCTGTTCCTTGAAGACTGATATTTAAAACCAAACCTCCCCTGGTTGTTTATTATGTGAAACTGTACTTCATGACTGAATTTATGTATCTTTTGTAACCATGCTTCTGAATGTGAGGGAGCTGTAGGCTCTGGTTTCACAGCCTGGTCTCTGTTGGGGTGTCTGCAGCATTCAGCTTTGCCTCCCAATGTCCCTCCAGCCTTCTAAGAGTCAATTTATGTCTTTCTAGGCTAAAAACAGCAGCATGGCAATAATTTGAGAAAGGTGCTGCAAAAACATGTCGTAAAGATACTAAAGAAGGTAATAATGTGCTCCCTCAGATATTCTCTCTTGGGCTATAGATTTTATGTTACCATAAGAGAAGGAGATAAGCCATTGTCCCTTGTCCAAGAAACTTAAAAAAAACCTATCAGAACTTGCCCAAGGAAAAGGCATTAATTGGTTGGCTCCTTCAGTACAGTCACCTTTGAAAGTAAGCCTAGATTTTAAAATAAAATAAAGTAGTGGCAACTACTTTAAAAAGTAGTATTGTTTATTATAATATTTCTATATTATTAAATACATTCCTTATATTCTGACCTTAATGAAGTATGTCAGTAATGTTAAGATGATACATGTTTATGCATTTAGGTCTTGATGTACTTCCTGTAAATTAAGCAAATGATAGAAGGGAGTGTGCATTATTCTGAGGCTGCATATCTCTGTTCAACTGCTTCTTTTTTATAAGAAAACAAACATTGGAAGACATTTTTTCTCTTATACAGTATGTGGTAGCCGTGATTTAAGAAACATAATCCATCATTTTCAACTGTTCTACTGACATGCATAAGTAGTGGGGAAAACAGATCTTTGGGAGTTAAAAAATGAGTCATGAAAGATAGATTTGTGTTTAATCTCAGTGAAATGTCTTCCTTCCAAAGCAGAAGTTTCAGCCAAGCAAACTTGCATATAAGAAGTCTATTTCATTTTGTAATAATTGTCAATTTGTGTAATAAGATAAAGCTTTAAGCTGAACAATTACACTTGTCCTGGGAGAAATGTCAGCAGGGGCAGAAAGCAGGAGAGCCTGTGTGAAGCCACAGTGCTGCTTTTTCCTGGGAAATCTGGCCTGGAGGATGATGTAAGAAAAAGATGGGCTACAACTTGTGATGGTCATGGGCTCTCCCTGTTGCTCCTCCCTGTGCAATTGCTCAGCCTGATGATTGTCTCTGCACTTCATGCACTCCTACCACCCTTTCTTGTGCCCCCTTTGTGGAGGAAAATGTGCAGAAGCAGGAGAAAAATGGCAATATTTCTCTGTACTCATCAGTGTGCCCATGAAGGATAGATCTTCTGGGCTTGATGCAGCTCTCCAGAAGACAACTACAGAAATTGTCAGCAGTATGAACATCCAAACCTGCTTCCAATGCCTTGGGAAGGTATCGTGATGTGTGTTTAACTCTGCTGCCAGAGTAATCACCCCCTTGTTAGACTAAACTACACCCCAGAATGATCAGTAAAGAAGTTTGATCCTCTGCTAATGTTTTATAGCTGAATGAGGCATGCTGTCAAAAAGTGTTTCATGCCTCATCTACTACTAAGTGCACTTCCAAGTCTTTTAAAGGATTGTCTTTCTCATTCATCCAACAGGATGACCCTGAGAATTGATTTCATTATCTATGCAAGTTAGTACTGTGCCTTTCTCTGGATTAACTGCAACTCTGGAACTGGTAATGTGTTCTTAATTTGAAAAAGTGTTTTCACCTCGTGGTTTCTGAAGCCAATCAAGTGAAAACCAGAAATAACCAGCGGGGAAATGTAGGAATTCCTTCGTACATTTTAGAAGTACACTGAGATGGACAGCAATGACTGTAAAGATACTCATTTGGATTCATGTAAGCATCCAGTCCTTAACAAGTGTAAGCCAATATAGTGCATAAAAGACAGTCAGTGTCAGTGTCAGAAAACTATTTTAAAGGATTTTATCAAATCAGAAGGAAAAAGAGTCCATACAGTTCCATCTATGTTTTGATTGACAGCACCTGTAAGAAATTTATATTAAAATATAATTAAAAATTCTCTTTAACATATCATATGATCTTTAGAAATTCAATATTTATATTGATCTTCATCCATTTAGTGAAGCTTGAGTACTGAGCTATTTTTTGTTCATTGGAAGCAGATTGTTTTCAGCATTGTCTTTCTCTGTGTGTGTTCAGTTCCATCCATACCAAAGCTGTGTTATCTTCATTCTTCTGGGTTTCTTTTGCCGCTTCACACTTGACATCAAAACAACAAGGTGAGCAGAAAGTGTTGTAATTTGTCTGCAATGTCCTTATGTGTGTTATGTGTGTGTTACTGAACAGCTGGACATAATGGCTTTCTTGAAGTCAGATTGTGTTTAAATCTAGGATAATATCACTAATTAATTGTTCTGTAGTCATAAGTTAAGGGAATTTTGAGTTCTCCCTGCAGTCCTATATTGTATCCCAAAGAAAGTTTTGCATGCTGAATGGGATCTGGTATAATCTTTTAGAAAATATTGCCCAAGAGTTCTGAGGCCAACACAACCTGTTGGGATAAACTCTTTAGATCCAGGATAAGTTAGATTGAGGTATGTTGTACATTAAGGTTAAACAAAACCAAACTGATAAAAGATCAAATTAGTAATTCTTTGACACAAAGAGACTCCCAGGCAGAGTCTTGCATGTCCTGGTGTCCATTTTCTTACACTGTGACTATCAGCCAAAGGAGAAGAAGGCAAGCTAACTGGAAATAAACTCATGCCACTGGGAAAGCCCTGGCCATTGCTGACCTAAGGCATGCAACCAGAAGCCTACACAGATCAATTAAAAGGGGGTTAGTGGTCATTTTTTAACCACTAATAGCTCTGTTACTGTAACTGGAGGAGGAATAACCACAGTGAATATTAAGGGAAAGAAGATGAGAGTTGCTTGTCCTGACCTTTCAGCACAGTTTGTGCTTTCTAATTTTTGAAGTTTCAGTTAGAGAGGTAAATATGCCACAATTTCTTGTCATTATATCACCAGGCTACAAAATTTCTTTTTAATTGAAAGCCTAGAGAATTTGAAAGGAAAGAATCATCTTGATCATTATAGCAGAACTTCCCTACCTGTTTTATTTTTGCCGTCAGCATGCCTGTAGAAAACCAGGTCTTTAGCCTTTCAAGGGCAAAGATAAATTTTTATTTCTTTTGCAAAGGGCCTTCACTGGAAATCTGTCCTGTAGAGAATATGGATTGTAATGAAAGAAAGATCTTTTTGTCTTTATTGTCCATAGCTCAAGATGGTAATTTTATGTCTAATAAAGTACAAGTCAAAATATGTTCATCATATTGCCTCCAGCATGTATAAAAATTATTATTTCTGAGAGTTCTGCATCCTGAACAAAACTGTGCTGAAATGGGATGAGACTGACTTTTGGCAACTATTTGAAGATGTCAAAGATTCATAGGTTTGGGATTTGAGTTAGTTCTTTATAAAATAAAATTTGATTTTATATTAGGGAGTGAGGGGAATATTTAATTAAAAAGGTACTTCCAGGCTTCAGGCTGAATGGACAAGTATCATTCTTTAAATATTCTATAGATAATGAAGCCATTTGTGTCTGATGCTTAACAAAAATGAACACATTTTTCTGTCTCGTGTGCTTCTGTGTTGTGTTCTTGCTACAAACTTCTGTTACATCCCATTTTGGAAATTATTTCAGTGTAACCTTATAAATCGACTTTTTGAATTGTGAAGTATAAAGATTACTGATGAGAGCTCTCTATCTGTGGTGCTTGTCCTTTTCTAATCTGGATACAGCTCAATCTATGCTTTTACAGATTCCTGTTTTAAACCTTCACTGATGTTAAGGGGAGTCCTAGATTCAAAACTTTGCTTGGATGTCTAAAAATGGCACCAAGACTCTTGCATGTACCTAATGAATTTATTTGAAACTCTGCACAGCACATTGCCTGTAACCTCTCACCTGCCAGTGCCTGCTAAACCTTTTCAAGTTTCATGGTAATTGCTTCTTGTTTTCTACAGCAATTTATAAACTGATGCATTAATGAAAAGAAGTGGGAAGGAAAGCCCCTGTTTTGCGACTCCAGCAAAGGGACAGCGCTCTTAGTTCTCTATAATGTGATACATCTTTAATATTCTAGTTAAATTATGATCAGGTTGAAAGAGGAGTTCAGCTCTTCAGTGTTAGCAGGGCCATCCCTGTGTGCTCCAGACAGAGAAGTGCATTTCAATAATGTGTGAAAAAAGGGGAAAAGAAAAACACTGGCTTTTGTTTCAGAGGCCATGTAAAATACGTATTATGATTAAATATGTAAATGTCTTTTCATTACTTGAGTTTTCCTAGTTGTCTCCTTAATTTTGTCTTCTGTAAAGTTTTGTTATTCATATAAACCAGATTTCTACAATCTGAATGTGATGCAAATATTATCTCACATACATTCAAAACAAGTATGTTTTAAGAAGTATTATTCTATTTTTATTTATTGAAATAAAAATATTAAAACAGATTTTGACTTCCTGAAGTCATGATCTGTGACAGACGATGAAACAGAACCAAATTTTCAAGAGTGTGATCACAATTCCTGCTCAGTCACTGTGTTTAAAAAGGCTCAGATGTTGCTTATTTAGAAAATTATCTTTATAATCAAATATAGGGTTTAGAAAAATCTCTCCTACAGTAAGAGATTAATCTTTCTAAAGTATAATCATGATAAGCAGCAAAGCAACTTTTAAGTTTATTAGTTATGGCAAAAGCTTTTCCAAGTGGGAATGAAGATTTCCCTTTCTTTGTGAAGTGTTCAAAAATGGAAGGTAGCTCCTGGTGTGACATATTTTGAGAAAACTATTTCATATCAATAGATTATAGCACTTTTAAAAAGTTAATTTATATTATCTGAGCTGGAATTGTTAAGAAATTATAGAGGGAGGGATCTATCTGGTCCTGCTCATTGGACTCAGTCATATGGAACTTTTCAGGATATTTACTAAGCATATTTGGAAAGCCAGTCCACAGAGGCAGGGTAAGTTTCCCCATTGCTTGACTGGAAAACTGCTATCAGAAAATTAGTTTTGTGAGCTTAATAATACTGGCTTGTGACTCTGACCTTCATTTCATTTGATGTGAAAGATGTAAATACTGGAGAAATACTAGAAAAGAATAAAAGAAAGAAAAAGAAACACAGACAGAAACCCCCTGACAACTCACAGCAACTTAGATGGGTTTTACCTACCTAAGTAAGGAGAGGGGAAATGTGACAAGTTAAATACTGAAACAGGGCTGCCAAGGTGGAAGGTGGAAATGCTGCAGGTGTTGGAAATTTGAATGGACAACATCATGAGCAGCCAGAGCTTTGCACTTGGATTTGCTTCTATCTCAGGGTTAAGCTGGGTGACTTCCAGAGGTGGCTTTCAAGGGTACCACAACTTTATGAAAGCCAGCACCAGTACTGCTGAAAATCTCACCTGTAGTTTGATTTTTGGAGTTCAGTAGTACCAAGTGAAGAGACTGCAGTCACCCACAGCTGCTCACAGTCCCTCAGCAGCATGCAGAGCTGGGGTGTGAAATGAGAAGTGGAGCCACGAGCTGTGTGTGCAATAACTGGGTTATCAACCAGTGCATCAATGCTCTAAAGATTGTCTGCAATGAAGTGTCAATGCAATTATCTGTTTGTGACCCACCTGAGCACTCTGCAAGAAGATCTACATTAAATACTCCTCATTAACTAGAATGCATATCATGATCCAATTCACATTTTCTTAGAGAGTTAGGATTGAAAGTGGCTTGTCTTGCAATTGAATGCAGCAGCCATTCAATAGAGGTAGAAGTTCATTAGTACTTTGCTAATTGGCATCAGTAAGTTTAAGGATCAAGAGAAGAGACTAGAAAGTAATGTATCTGAACTAGTTTCCTCATTCCTGTTGCTAGAAAATGTTAGACTCTGAAAATGCTGGCACCAAGTGAATAGTGTATAACTACTAGCTGTAATTGCCAGAGGAGAAATGAGAGAGGTAGTGAACTTTGAAAGTCTTTAGCCTCAACCTAAAAAAAAGTCAAATCCTGTTGCCATGAAAGGCAATCTGATGAGTCTCTGTACTGCCATTAAGGAAAAGGAATTGATCAAATGTTTTAAACAAGGTTTCTTAGGGGTTTGTTGCACCACGGGCAATCACAGCTAACACCTCTTCCTATCCAGTCTTAAAGGCCGTCTATATTCATAAAGACATTTATTTTTCAAAGGCAGCTGTCAAATAGTTAAGCTGATTAGTCTTTCTAGTGATGTGTGTGTTTAAAAAAGTTTGAATTTATTAGCTGTCCAGTAAATTGGAAAGAAAAATAACACTGAAAACCCATGCTTCCTTTGGTGGTCCCTGAAAGCCCTTGGAGCTGGGCTGGCTAAGCTCTTGGACTGTGGATGGCAGGCAGCTGCTGCCCGAAGTACATCACAGTCCTGTCTGTCTTCTGGTCAGAGATGGAAGTGGAACCTGCCACCACACAGTGTGTGCTGCCAGGCAGACATTCCTCACTCTGCAGCCCAGTTAGCTCTCCTTAGTCTCATTTTAAGTGGATTCTTGGCCCCTCCTCTTCCATCTAAAGAGGATTTGTTTGCTATACAGAATAACATAGGCTTGCAAGAGTCTCTGGAGGTCATCAAGTCCAGCCCCTGTTTAAAGCAGAGCAGGGCTAGCTTTAAAATGAGTCTGATTCTTCATGGTCTTGTTTAGTGGAGATTGAAAGTCTCCAAAAGCTCTTCTGAGCCTGATGGAGGCACATGGAAAAGAGCAATGCCCTACGCAGAGAGGGCATTACCATAAACTGCCTCTGCCAAAAGTCTCATCCAGTCAAGTACTCACTTCTGAAATACTTGGAAGAGAGAACTGCTGGGAACGAGCTGTGGTGCACTCTAGTGGCTCCAAAGTGGGAGGAGATGAGCACAGTGCTGTGCTGCCAAGCTGCTGGGGCTGCCTCTGGGGTCTGTAGGTAATGAAGATGAAAAAGAACTGAGTTGTATTCGAGGGCTGTGTGTGTGTGAATGCAAAGTTTAACAATCTAGACACCCAGTGAAAGGCAACTTGGAATTCAGCATTATCCCTCAAGGAAAGGGACACAGGTCTTAGATGGCCATAGAAAACATTGAAAATAAAACCTGCAAAGGCCAGAAGCACTGGTGTAGCCGTGCTGCGGAGGCAGAAGTGCCAGTAGTGGTTCTGGCTCTCTGGCTGTGCCTGAGTGGGGCACAGAGAGCTCAGGGAGTGAGTGACAGCCACCTGAGGTGGAGCTGAAGCAGCAGCACCGGTTTCAGGAAAACTTTCTGGAAAGTTGTGCTGAAATATATACCATGAAGCTAATCAATAATTTCTTTCCCAGCTGCTTTAGGCTACTGACACGGTGAATGCTGGACTGTGAACTCCTGTCTCTGTTGTATTTCTTTCCACATGGGGTAGTTCTGATTCAAAGAATTTAGATCTGTAAGAGCAGCTCACTTTGCATTTTTGCAGACTCTTCTGGGTGAATACTGGCCATATTAGTCAGCAAGTTATCTAGAAATAATACCACAAATCAAACTCTTCTGTTATAAATTTATTTGTACAAATTCCTCCCACTCCCATTAAAATCTGGGAGGGTGGGATGGCCTGACTTTGCTGGTGCTCTGACTCCCTGCAGTTTATCTCATATGTTATTTTACGGGGGGTGGAATTTGGGAAGTGTCAGGAAAAAATGGTAATTTGGAACTAGCAAACTTCATCCTGTCCTTATGCTTGGAGCAAAAGTTTGTCTTTCAACCTCAATCCTTTCTTAGTTTATTAAGCTCAGCAGGTTTTGAATGTATAGGGAGTTTCAGTTAAAATTTAGGCATCTACCTTTCTTAAAGAACTCTGGTCTGTGAAGTGTATGTGAATTCATTGGGATAGGGAACAGGGTTTAGAGAAAGTGCAGGTTTTTTTCCTCCTGCTGAAAACTCTTGTGCTGCCTGATGTCTGTGCAAATTTCAGCCCAAGTGAGACATTAACCTTGCACTATCCACTGTATTCCTCAATAACGCACCAACATCGTGACCCTCAGTGATGGCAGAACTGCAGCCAGCACTTACCCAGCTGACACTCACCAGCAAGTTTAACAGTGCTTCTGACAAGAACATTGGGCCTGTAAGACCAGAAAACTTTTTCATTTGGCTCATGGCTCCCATTATTTTCCATGTGTTTTTCTCTTTCCCCATCATGCCAGCACACATGCAAACCTCCTGAACTTTTTACTGGATCTGTGAGTTGAATGGAGCATAGTCAGGGCCATGGGGAGAAAGTTTATGGAATAGCACTGAGCACCATCTGTGCTTGTCTGTAAAAATGCATTAGGGTTTAAAATGTCAATAATAAATTAATCCAGGTGCTCCAACATAAAAGGTTTACTGCTGTTCTCCTCTGAGAAATCTAATTTTGATGTTTTACTTGGTAAAATTCTAGATGCTCATGTACAGTGTGTTCTCAGCCTTCTTAGGGATGATTTCTTCCTTTTTCTGCAGTTTATCACTGAAAGCTAATTTTCATCTATTTGTCTTACAAGTACAACAGTTACCCATCTTGATATTTGCACTGTCTTGTCCCTGTAGTATGAGATTTTCATGACTTTCCTGTCAGGTTTGTTGCAATCTCTTTTGTGATGGGTAAACCATCTTCACATGCACGGTTCCCAAGCAACCCAGCTCCTCTGAGGCTGGGTTTCCCTGAATCTTCAGGGCATGGGTGTTCCCAGAGACACAGTTATCTCTCCATTCGCCTCAGCCTGTGCTGTGCTGCTGCTGCGGAAGCTCGACCATCGTGTGAAGATGATTTCTTTTGCAGTGATGTGAGGTGTTGCAGAAGATAACTGGACATTCTGAGCGAAGTGGGACATTATAAATTCTTATTTGAAAGGGGTATTGGTGCATGTTTGGATGATATGTTAGCAACACTTGACAATAGAAAGAAAAGCCACAAGAAGGAGCTAGATGAACAGGTACAACAAGAACTTTTAGTTGTGTTTTTGTATTTATGGAGCTCTATGTAGGTAAGTGATTGACTACATAATAAATAGGAAAAGATACAATTGGGCCAGAAAAAAGCAGGTAATTTTGAGTTAATACTGTTTGGCTAGGCATAATTTTAGTGGTATTATTGGTCAAAAGCAAGAAAATAAATTTGAGAAGCTTGAAGCCATCTTTAAGTAGTCTTGGACAATTCATAAAATGCCAAATAATGTTGGAAGAACAAAGCTGCAAGTTTGGTGTGTTCATTTGGAAATGTTTGAATAAAGAGAACCTGAAATGCCTGTGGCTCAATGGCATAAGGCAGGAGCAGTGTCCTTGCACCTGAAGGCAGCACTGGTCTCACGGTGTGGTTACATGGTGCACTATTTGGATCTGTACATTGCCAGATGGAGTTAAAAATTAGTTGTCTGCCTGAACACTAGACTGCCTAGTTGTCAACTTAGGCAAGCTGTGTATCTCATTCAATGTGATGAAGAGTTTTTGGAACAGAATCCTGTAGTAGAAAAGAAACTACGATGAAAGCTGTCAAGTCTTGCTGATTCAGTCTATGACAGGCAGTTTGCAAATGGAAAGGGAGATGAGATATCCTTATAATTCTACTATGTTCTCCAGTTGAGCTGCGTGACTGAATTCTGAGCTACTCAAGTCACACTTTGTCCTTTAAAATCAAGCATGGATGAGGCAGAGTGCTAGGGTCAAATAAACGGCTATGGAAATTGTGTTAGGAAGAAAATAAAGTTTTCAAGCTTCAACAGAAAATTTTTCTAGAGAAAATAGCAAAAATAAAAAGAGGCCTTCAGATGAGTGGTTGACATTAAAATGCTTTTTCTCACTTTCTGAGTGCAATACAAAACCACTGAAGTATTAAATACTAAAGTCACTGCAGTCACTGAGTCAGTGAGAGGGGAGCCCTCTGCACTGCTGTCACCTGTCACAGGCCACACAGAACAAAGGGCCACCTCTGACCAGCAGTAAGAAAGGAAGGAACCTCTGCAGGTGATAAGTAATGGATTTCTTTACAGAGATTTTGGAACACCACTGACTAAACCTCTGATCATCTCTAGCTGAGCATGGAATTGTGCAGCAACCCCCAAACCTATAACGTATAAACTGTACATGAAAATCCCTAAGGCATTTAGCAGAAAGCCAGCTCATTTATTCATTGCGGCAGCTGTCACACCAACCTGTACTTGGTGTGAGTTACTTGGTTGTTTTGATATTGTTAATGTTTTATATTTGAAAGGTTGTTTGACATTAGCATAACAGAAAGTAACTCACTTCAGTTTTTCTGCAGGATATAAATTATGTTTAGCCACAATGAACTTTTTGAGGAACCTTGTCACTTGATGCAAGTTTCTGAAATGTGCTGCATGGCTGATGGAAAGCTGAGTATAAAAGTCACATAAAATGTGTAAGAGTAATACGCTAAATTGTTTGCTGTATTTAAAAGAACCCAAGCCTATGCCAAGGTGTTGCCTTTTCAAATAGAATATGTTTATATTCCTTCCCTGTTTTCCTGTTCATTTGTGAAACTCCCAGATGGAATAAGAGTTGTACATCAGTTTATAAGTTGAAACCTTCTCCTGCATCATTCCAAACCACCCTTATTGCTTAGCTCATCAGAAATGTAATTCATGTACCTATAAAAAAGGGTAGCTCTGTTGTAGCTCTGCTTGAAGTGAGTAGGCTGAAAGCAGTGGCACCATGAAGGGTGAGTCAAAGGAAACTGATCCTTTTGTGTGTTTAATGCTGACAGACCCTCCCCAGGTGCTTGTGTCTGTGCTGTGCCGGAGTACTGCAAGTCAAGGAAGGGGAGTCATGGTTTTCACTCAGAAGCTATTTCATGCTCTGTGTATAAAGTGTAGGAGAGGATAACATCCCAACCTCTGATGAGGTTAATTGTTAGAACTATCCCAACCTGTATCATAAGGTTAAGTATATGAGCTAGTATCAAAAGTCTAATACTTTAGTTTAGAAACTAATAATTGTGAAATAGGGATAGAAAAAAGCAGGTGTCACATTTTATATGGGCAGTGTTGTTCCACATTAGATATCTACATCCACCTACATTCTTCAAATACATAAAGATGAAAAAAGATTGATTAGATGTTTTTCTCAGTACAAGTCTAGCAGCACACTTTCATGCTAACTCTAAGTGCTGCTCCAAGACATTCTCAGAAAACTGTGAAATCTTGGAATATATTACTAAATCACAGTGGTTATGTTTACAGTGTAAATTCCAGTTAACTTGACATTATGTCCTTCCTGACAGTTGGCTGACAGTAAAACTTACCTGCAATTACTTCTGACAGTGGTGTTAGCTGACTGATACAGTGACCTTTGGAACACTTGATCAAAGAAATCCCATTAAGATTATTAGAGACAGCCTTTGCAGCCCCAAACCAAACCCACCGAAATGTAAAATTTGTTATTTAAATGCATGATCCTTGTCTCACTTTGGTTTACAGTTTTTAATCTTCTGTGACATACAGAAACACTGTGCTCTGGTGACAGAATATTCCCTTGCCAGAAACCTAATGAAGAAAGATGGGGTTGCAAAATTGCAAACTAAACATAAACAAATTACCAAATAACTGAAAGTAGTCAACTACCAATTTCTGCATCTAATTCACCAGAGTTTTAAAACTTCCTTAAACTTAATCGTGCTTACCTGATTTCTTTTCCATACTTGCTCAGGATTATTAATATTAAATACTCTCATCATCAATGGGAATTTAGATATGGAGCAGAAGTTATGTCCCACTGGATTCTGTATCCAAATTTTTAACCAGTGTCTAATAGATTTTATTTCTATTTATTTTTTATGAAACTTTTTATTATTAATAGTGTTCTCAAAATAAGCTAATGAACTGTAATCGATTTGCATAATTATGAAGACTGATAATTTATTCATGGCCATGGCAGACAGAATGAAGGATTGGCATTAATTCTGCCAGCAGTTCGCTGAGAATACACACTGCTCTGCACTCTGTTTTGAGGCTTTCAGTGGGACAAAAATAGAGGAAAATTCAACTTAGCAGAAGTGTCCTATTTGAAATATTTTGTAAAATAGTCCTGAAATAATTCTGAAATTGAAACTATATAGATTTGATTTAAAAGCTGTTGAAATGTAAGAAATAGCATATCCTGCCAGCAGGTGTGTTCTGGGTGCTGGTGACTAGGGCAGAAATAATTTTTTCACTACTGACATTAATCAGGTACTTTTTCACCCCATTCAGAACAAACCTTTGTCTACAGCTCTACAGTGAGGATATGAAAGCAAATGCAGCACACAGTGAGCAATATGTTTCCTGAAACTACTTTTATGTTCTTGCATCAGGTGATAAATGGGACTGATTCTTACAGAGTGTCAGAACACAGGGACATTTCAGGGGCCCTCAGGAAGGGTGTGGATCTAGTGGCACTGAATTGAAAATAACAATGTTTTGCTCCTTTTTTCCACCTTCCTTTTTAACATTGGATAACTTCAGTCATCATATTCTCCATGTATTATCAGAGGAAGGCCAACAGTTTATAGCAGTCAGTGCTCTCAGCCAATGCAACCCTCACTGCTGAGTCCAAATTGCCCTGTGCCCACTCCTCAGACAACTTGGCAGTGACTTGAAATTCAACACTGTTATTTTCTAAAGAAGAGATGTAAAGCCATGAATTCTCAGAAACTGTGCGCTCTAACAAATACATGAAATATTCCCTATCCAGGGGGTTGACACTTGAAATATGTAATCTGTAGTGAGAGCTCATGAGTTTTGGGGGGACACATGTTCCCTGTCAGGTAATTTCCCTTTGAGTTGTTGTTCAGTGAGACACATTTAGTGCTTGGAATGAATCTAAGTTATGGCCTGAAGTTTGCTGTGTGTGAACATTTATGAGTGACCTTTTTGCTCATACATCTTCTCAAGCAGCACTGAGAGTAGGGAGAGGCTTGCTCTAAGACCTATTGTATTTCAGATTTACAGCGTGTGCAGTGCTGGGATTTGCTCAGCAATAAACAATTGGGCAAACTGAAACAGAGATGCTCAATGTGCTGAGAAAACATAATGATAAAAAGTGTGGTGTATAGGGAACTTTCATCTTGATGATAGCCAGAAATGTGCAGGAGAAAGCAATTTTCATCCTTTGTTAGAGAAAATGAAGCTGCAAATTTAGACTCTGAAACTGAACAAGATTACTTCAGAGATGTTCAGCTTGGGAATTATTTTCTAGGTTGCACAAGAAAAAACAGTGGCAGTGACAACAGTAGTGGCTTTTTTTGTTGTTGTGATTCTTGGTACCATGAAGTTCTAAAGTATTACTAAAAGTTTATTTTTTTTCCTTTAACAAAGTAAGACATTCCAGATCAGATAATAACTAATATTCTGTGATATTTGGGAAAAATCTGGATTTCATTTTCAATATGACATGTTACAGACGATAGCTGGAGACTGTGTTAATTTTCATTCTAATCTGTCCCTAAATATAGAGGCAAGTTATATTCCTTGCTAAATTCATGTTTTGCAGGTACAAGTGGTATAAGCCACAGCTGCAGCTTTGCCTTCAAGTCAGATGAAATGGTCATTCTCCTTTTTCTTTTTTTTCTTTTTAATTGCTTCAAGGTCTACCTGAAAAGAAATCTTTCAGTTACAAAAGAAAATGACATTCTGACCTATTTCTCCTCCCCCTTCAATTGTCAGCATTTGTACATCTCCAAATAGGTGCTGCACAGGCTTTCAGAACTCAAATAACTCCTAGCGGAATAACCTACAGAGATTAAAGTGGAGCTAGGAATATTTGTGGGTTTTCTTCTTCACTTTGCAGGAGTTCCTCCTCTCAGAGTTATGCTGATTATAATTTTAGGGTGTTCAAGGGCCTTGAAATGAGTAAGGTTTAAATTGTTTTGTTTAATAATACACAGCAGTGCACACTGGTTCATTTTTCTTGCTACATAATAAAAAGATTAAGCTGATCAGAGTAATACTAAATCAGAAGACCTTGTGAGCTGCTGGACTAAAGTGGCTGCAGTTCTGCTGCTCTAACACGGGATCTGTGTGTCTCTCTGAGTACTGAGTTGGAGAGAAATGTGTCCTGGATCTGACTGGGACAGTTAATTTTCTTCCCAGTAGCTGGTAGAGTGCTGGGGAGGCACAGGAATCTTCCTGTGTTCAGTTCCTTCCCAGAGACACTGAGAAAAGGGGAGTTGCTGGATATGTTCAGTGTTGAAAGTGACAGCAAGAGTTCATACTGGAATGCTCATACACTGGAGGCAGGAGCTCTATGCCAAAGTGGGAAGACAGTTTAAATTTGGAAAGGTTTAGATAATTATTTTTTTTCTAAATTATAAGCAGCACTTAATTATCAATATTAAGAGAGAGGGTTATCTTTAAGTTCATGTCATGTGGGAAAATGTTACTGACTCCAAATATGTCAAGAAAAGTTCACTCTTTACAGGGTAGTACACATCCAATATTCTTAAAAATGTGAGAAGAAGCTGGCCCAGAACTGAATTGTGAAGACTTATCAGTTTAAAGCCAAAAGAGTAAATTACAGGGTACTTGCCTTACACCCTTTTTAAAGAAATCTGCCTCTCTTTTTTGAATTTATTTTCATTTCTTTGTGGACAACTAGTGAATTTACTCATCTCTTCTATTCCAGTTGCTCCTTTCTTCCTCAACTGTTCCTGAAAAACAAATTGACAAAAGGAATCAAAACAAGTCTCCAAATTAACTCTTCTACACTTGGAGGCAAGCAGCAACTGTGCAGTCCATCATGATACTGATTTTTGTTTGCAGATTAACTCTCAACCCACACATCTGCTTGGTTTAAGCTGTCTTCCTGTTCCATCCACAGGGAAGCAATTGAGAAGCAGAAAAACCTAACATAAAGAAAATTAGAAAGGTTTTCAGAAGGGCTGAAGCTGCTATGTTTTTGGTTAAATTTCCTTTATGTTTTCACAGTTTTTGGGAAATTTGAATGCTTAGGAAAACAAGGTTTTGCAGTAAATTCCAGAGTTAAAAAACCATCCCAGATGCAGTCAGATATTCTCAGGAATGTCCAATAAATGATAGATACTAATTACAATTTCTGCTATAAACTTGAGGATTAAAGAATGAGCTATCAGTAACCCCAGATTTGGTTTGTGTGAGGTTGGTTGACCCTGTCTGCTAAGCTTGGCAATATATACAGGTGTTATCACTGCTCTGTGAACTATTAGAACTTCCTTAATGCCATCAATTAATCACATTAGTGCTTTAATGCCCTTGAATGACATCTTTCAACTTGCAGAAACTTTGTGTTATGGATTTTGTTGAAGTAGGAAATATTTTTATGGTATTTTCTCTTTAGCTACCCTTTTAACCTTCTCAAGCAATTTAGAGTACATATCTTGTGATAACTCAATTTCCTGTCTTAATTGCACATCGTTACTTCCTGAGATGGGGTGAGCATGCTGAAAATACAAATTTTCCACTTCAGTATCCTGTCTGGAGAGGAATGGGGCTTTGAGGGGTGGGCTTTGGAAGAGCTCTAAACAAACAAGGGAGTCACAGGAGAAGCATAATAAAATGTAGTCCTAATTTTTCAACTTTTCTTTCCAGAAAGAATTGCTTAGGAGTGTCTTGTGAAATATTTTTGAGTTCTAGAAAGGTTTTAGTTTGATATGCCATAAATATGAGGGACCTTTTGGGTGCACTGAGAGTGCTTGCTTTATGCCTGTCCTCTGTCAATCACTTTAAAGCTACTAGGAAATATCCAATGGATGATAATTTTTCTGACACACAGGTAAAGATCAATATTAGTGAACTATGAAGTTCAACTTAATTTTACAGAAGTCCTCAAGTATCAGTAAGACACCTGTCATGGATACAGTCAAGCTGAACAGAGGTTTTAGTGGTGATACAACTGAATACAACATACTCAGTTACTCTCTCTTCCCATTTTGTGCTGATTTTGTTTTCTTGCTGAAAATGATCATAATAGGTCAAATTCCCCCATTTGAATTTGATGGTTGAGGAAGCCCTTGAGTCTAGTAGGGGAATTTCTGGAGGGAAGTCCTGGAAGAATCTGCAACAGGCTTCTAGAAAGCCTGACTGCTTTTGATGAGACAAAAGGCTTCCCCCATGGTGCTCTGCAACACTAGGTAAATTTACCTTGTCCCCTATAGGTCAGGGCCCTTTGCCTTGCCCCTGTGCTACCTCTGTACCCTGGACTGTCTCCTGACCCCTGAGACGTTGCAGGAAATTCTTGGTCTTTTGTCACTGGAACCCTTTGGTGGGGCTGCAATGAACCACTCTGGAATGCTACACTGGAGACCCTCTGCTGAACTATCCCTGCTGTGTGTGAGTTTTGGATACAGTGACTGCCTGTGCCAACCAGAGGGGCTTTCTCAAGAGACACTCTGGAGTGGTAGCAGTAACAATATCCATTTTTTCACACTGCAACAGATGGTTATTTGAAACATTTTATCATATTCTTAATAAGGAAAGTCCCAAGATTATTCACTTATCCCTCATTTATTTCCTGCTTTCGCTTCCTTCCTAAGTGAAGACAGTATTCTCACTTTTTTTGGTCCAGTTTTTCAGCAGTGATTTTCTTTGTTTCCCGTTTTGTCTGCTGTAGTCAGCTCTTGCCCTTAGTACCCTATGGGGCCCTGTATTTGCAGTGCTTCACTATGGGAGCAGTTTTTTGTTTGGTTTGGTTTCTGGCTCTTTTTTTCCCCTTCCTGTCTTTCAACATGCACACAATAGTCAAACTTTGGTTCATGGTGTTGGCTTTTGAGCATGTTGCCTCCATAGAAAAATTACCAAAAGGCAGAAAATGGAGGTGATTCTTTGGAAAAAGAAATATTCGGAAGGATAGGAGTTAGGCTTCCTGCATCCCTCTCCTGGGTGTCTGTCCACTAGGAAAATGTGGTCTGCAGGATTGTTTGTACATCGTACACTAAACTGTGTGTTTTGTCCTGTATTTTATGCTGAATGAAGAGCCAATATCTACTAAAAGGCTCTTGGAAATCCCATTGTAAAGAGAAAATGTGTATTCTCTGAGCAAATAGGAGTAATCATTTCATCCCTGAGCTTATGTTCCTTCTCATTTTTGCTGTTCAAAAAATATTCATGGACGCTGTACAGACAAGGGGGGTAAATAGATAAATCTAAGTGGATGAAGTCTAACTGTGGTCAGGTGATTGCAGTGCTTGGATAATATCCTCTGCGAAAGGAAATGAATTTTTATTGATATTTACACATGATCTCAGCACAGAATCTTTTGCCATCATTTCAGGAGCCTGCTATAAACTGATGGTACAGTAAAACAGAACTATTAGTTCTGTATTTAGAAACTAATGTATGTGACAAAAGTCCAGTAAACATTTAGTAAAATGAAATTATTTGCTATTTGAGCTTGGAGTTTTAGCAGCTGAATGTGTGAGTTTGTCTGTAAAGGTTGTAGTAGCCACCAGGTGCCCAGCAAAGAGTCTCAGCACTTCAGGATGAACATACACTGAGCAAGTCTGTCCTCAGAGGATGAGCCTTTTGCTCTGGGCTTCAGTCTGCTGAGGAAAAGTGAGATTTGGGTGATACTGTTCTCTCTTGAAGAGTAGGTCTCTACATTTAATCTCAGCGCCTTCATTCCCTTCATAAATAATGGACAGGCCTTTCATCTCATCTGAAAGCTGACATCTAAAACAGCTGAGGTGAGTACCAGGCTCCGGTTCATGGACTTCAGAAGGAAACAAGATGAGCTTGCTCTAAGGTATCCAAGTGTGTGGGAGAAGACTGTGCCAAAAGTCTAAAATAAAAAGGGATTATAGAAATTGAAATTAATTAACACTAAGTTTGTGGGGTCAGTATCTGGGAATTCAGGTCCATTTCTAAGCAGAATTAATCATGGCACCAAGTGCAACTGTGTGGTTGTTGGACAGTTGAAGGGAAGGGTACCCAAGTCTGTGCTAATAGAAGACAGGAGTGCCTTCAGTTCCTTTTTCTACATTTTTTTGTCTCTGTTCTGTGTCCTCAAGGTCAAAAATTAAGTCAACTGAGTAGGAAGTGCTGGCTTGCCAGATCTTCTGGTTACCTCTAAGGAGATGGTATTGAGTTTGAAATGTTTTGGAAGGGAGAAAAATGCATGGTACATCTGTAATTTGTTCATGTTCTAAAACACCTTCCTAGTAAAGTTTTATTTCAGGTGATGGAGATGTAGCTTAGAGTAATGTTTGCTCTGAAATCATTTATGCAATAACTTATCCCAGCAGTTATTGTAAAGAAGCAAAAAATCCCCATAAGTGTGGCACAAGCCAAGAGAGTAGGATATTTTCATTATGGATAGTTTGGGTTATTTATGTCCCCCCCAAATGAAGCACATAGTGTTATTAAATAACTCTACATTAAGTCAATTGGTAAAATTCCCACTGAATCAAGGTTCACTGTGTTCAAATGATTCCCGACAAGCAGGGAGGATACACTGGCTGTGCAGTCTGATCTGGAATTGCTTCATCTTATGGCTTGGATAATGAGATATTGATTTTTCACAGAGCTGGCCATGTTCGAGAAAAAATGAGAGACTCAGTTGCAATTATGAAAGGCATTTACATTTGAAAGTGGAAAAAGGTTTTCTTTCTGGTTAGCAGATGATATATTTTAGCCAAGTCTTTCTCACTGTTGTCAGGATTTGATACAAAGAAAAATAAAACTGAAAACAAAAAGATACTATCAAGTATAAATGTTCCTATTTTCATAAGTGGTACTTAAAAGATGTCTTCTAACTATTTTGCAGGAAAGATAAACGGAGTCTGTTAAATACTTAATGTCTCTCAGCTCCAGCCGTAAGTCACAGGGACTTTGCACAAAATCCTAGCAACCCTCTCTGGTTTCAGCAGCTCTGAGCAATCTTTTCAGCTGACCTACAATGGCAGAAACAGCAGAAAACATAACCTTCGAGATGCTCTTTTCTTATTACAAGCATAACGTTATTCATTCCTAAACTCAGTTGTCTACTTTCACTAAAATCAAACACTCTCTCCTTAGGCATGGACCTTTGACAGTCTTTCTTGAGATTTGATGGATGGGAGCAGAGAGCCTGCAGGAGAGCTGTGAGGCTCCAGGCTGAGGGAGTGTGGGATCCTGCTGTACTGAGGCTTCCAGGGTTGAAATTACTTCTCTCCACATTGATGTTGAGCCATTGCTTTGCATTTGTGAAGCAAACAGTGTCAGCAGCACTGAACACTGAGCAAACAAATACGCAACAATGGAACACTGTTCAGTTTAGCATTACTGAACAGTGGTTCCACAGTGGTGCATCTCTGTGTTTCCTTTCTGTCCTTCCAGGGAATTATAGAATGGCCTGGGTGGGAACAGACCTTAAAAACCATCCACCCTGCCTTGGGCAGGGACACCTTCACTATCCCAGTTTGCTCAAAACCCCATCCATCCTTGAGTATTTCCAGAGATGGGGCATCCACAGCTTCTCTGAGCAACCTGTGCCAGGGCCTCACCACCCTCACCATCGAGAATTTCTTCCCAACATCCAATCTACACCTGTCTTCTCCCAACTAAAAGCCATTACCTTTGTCCTATCATTAGAAGCTCTTGTTAAAAGTCCCTCTCCAGCTTCCTTGGAGTCCCCACTTGTAATGTGGTGGTTTCCCCTTCTCTGCCATGGAAAACACAGCACTAAGAGACTCATCTCCTATTTTTGTCTTCCCCCTTTTGCCTCTCCCCCAACTTTCCCCTCCCAGTAGCCACTGCTCCTTGCCAGAGCTGTGCTTTCCTGGTTTCTGGAGGGATCCTGGCAGAGGGCACCCAGAGGCTGTGGCTGGGCAGGCACTGCCACAAGTGGTGCTTTGCTCATGTGCTGCTCCTTGAGAACTTGAATCAATTTCTACCTGGGATTTGAGGTTAACACCTTAAGACACTTAATTTGTAAAATTTAGGTTTTTTTAGTAAGAGATTGATTAGCAGCCTAATCTGTAGGCTTCCTGTGGGATATTATCCTCTACAGACAGACCTATTTGAAGTAATTTTATTATAAGATTTTTTTTAATACCTGGGAAGATTACTTGCTCAGGAAAAGCGCTTGTGTGAATAACAGAGATGATGTCTTCGGTGCTTTCTGGGTCCTTCAGAACCTCCTTTAATTTTTTTCTCCAAGGACATTGTCCTTTTTCCTGTTCCTTTGGGAATACTTATCAGAAGGCAAGAATGCTATTTAAGAATGATCAAGTGTTCTTTATAGTGGAATGACTTTATAAAGCAGGGAAGTACTAGAGACTATTTTGTTGTTTTACATACAGAAAACTTTTTACCTCAGGAGTGGTAAAATGTTATGCCTCTATTAGTAAGAGCCCTGCTATGTCCTCTCCTCTGGTTTTATTCTGTTTACAGTGTGTTCTTCTGTTTGAATGCTTATAAGTTGCCCTAAAACTTTCAGTATCTACAGACCAATAAAAAGAATTAAAATGTGACTATGAAAGCATTGTATTGAAAGAGAGTAATGAAATTAAGATGGAAAATGCCATTTTAAATAATGAATTTTAATAAATAACTGTACACTGTAGAATTTCAATTACAGAAAAACATGCTTTACACAAGTAATTACTAAAGAAATTGCTGTAGGAACACATCCATTCATTGAATTACAGGACATAAATTCTTCCTCTGATTGCATCTTCCGTTGTGAGGGGAGCAATCACAGCAAACACCAAGCTCTAATAACACCCTCTCTTTAGGAATTAGAACTTACTGATGGATGGGAATGTGGAAAGGCTAATGAAAGGTTGCTGCTTCCTGTGCACAAAGGGAGTGAATGGAACCAGTCAGACACAAAGCAAAAGCTTTGATCACTGGCAGGTAATTCAGCAGCTCATCTGGGCCGTGCCTTTCTGCAGGTGTTGGGGCTCAGTGGGTCTGTAGGACATTTGAGTGTGTTGTGTGTTCATCCGTGCAGCTTCCTGAGGTGCACAGAGAGGTTACACCCTGTGAGAAGGGAGCAGAACACCCTTGGGATGTGACAGGGAATGCTGCTTGTTGGAGTGTCTTTTACATGAATTGGGCTGAGAGTTTGGTGGCTTTAGAGCCCATTTTGGAGGAGGGGAACTGTCAGAGATGTTTGTCATAGTTCAAACAGGCAGTGGGTGCTTCAGTACCTTATGCATCTGTGGCATCATCTCTCCATCTCCTGTCCATCCCTGGAGCTGGCTGTGGGGTCAGGATAATCCAGTTGGATCTTCCCCACCTGTAGGAAAGATGAAGCAGAGACTCATGCCACACCAGGATAGGAAAAGACACACTGGGCTATTCACAGAGGTGACTGTAACACAACCCAAGGCCTCTTCTTGTTTCAGGGTTCAGTGTCCAGCTGGCCTGAGAGAAAAAGATCTCTGGCAGTGGTTTACAAAAGGGTGAAGAAAATGGGAAGTGTCTGGAGCAGAGCTGTGACAGAAGTTTCCAGCAGAGATTTGCTTTTCTGATTGCTGGATGATGGAAATAAGAAAAGCTGGGGGGGAAAAATGTAATTAAGAATTTTAATGTAATCACTGAAAATTAACAGATTAAATGGGGAAAACATGCAGTTTATGCAATGTGATGTTCTGTGTGCAAAGTTAGCAAAAAGAAAACTAGAAGTATAGCCTTATCCTTGTAGTGTTTCCTTAGGTGACACATGGACCCAATCCTGTTTCAGTTTGTTCAGACGAGAACTGTCTATTGATTGCAAAGTGTTTGTTCAAATCTTAGATGACAGCCAACCAACCAACAATGATTCTGTATCCTCAAGTCAGTATTTTGCAGGGTATTTTCTTTTTACCTCGGTAAATGACCTTTCCTTTTGTTGTGCAACTGGGCACCTTTCTCTCCCCTGATGTTTGTATGGATTGAGTTCAGAAGTATTGAAATGTTTTTAACTTCTGTCAAAGAAAAGTAACTTGTTCATTTTTTTCCCCCTAGATTTTCTATGGAAGCCATCTCCACCCCCCCACCCCCTTGCCCCCCTGCCCCTCCACTGGCAACTTTAAAAAAAAATGCTTTCTTAGTCTGTTCTTATTGTGCTGTGAGTTTAAGAATGTTCTTGCAGAAAATGGATATTTTTTCATCCTAATGTCACCAGTGAGTCAGTCCAGCACACATTCTTATTACAGGATTACTTGAGATTTCTTTTTTATTTAGTAAAAAACATCTGAGTTCTCTTTGAATTTTCTGTGCAAAGATAATCTATAAAGGTCTTCAGCAGACACTGTACAAAGAAAAATGTGCCTATGGGGATACAGATTCTTCCTGTTGCTGGTACTGCTCTAGGGTTTTGATCAACTGTTTATAGAAGAAAAGTTCTTTTGCTTTCCTCTGGAAAATAACTTATACATTTATCAGCTTCTCTCCCTGAAATAATGTGTGTGGTAGAAGTACAAATATAGGTCTATTACTTTAGAACAACAGATAGAGGAATAAAACTCGTTCTGTTATAGTCTTTCTGAAGCAATTTCTGACCTCACAAAAATTTGAATGTGGGAATTGCACAAATATTTGTGCTTTCTAAATCACATTTACACAAGTATTTTCTTGATGTTATTATTTTCCATAAAAATGTAATCAGATCCTAATGTAAAAATCTATTCATAGTAGGAAGCACAAGATGTTTTGACATCTTAAAGAGCAAAAAAACCTGTTCTGGGATTAATCTGTACAGCTTGCCTAAAGTTCTGGGCTGGATCACAACTTTAAGGAAGGACACTGATCTGTCATTACAACCTCTGTGTTTTATGCTGTGCACAAATTGTCTCTGAGACCCACTTAGATATGGAACACAGAGCACAGAGTTGGCAAACACTCCACCAGCTGGCATTGCTTCCATAAGTGAGCAAATCAGTTGTTAATCCTGGGAGTGCTCTGACACCAAGAAGTTAATGCACTGTAGGTTATACTATAAATTTCCATCACCAAGGCTGTTTTGCACTAAGTGTCTGGATGGACACACATGGATTTGCATGGAGAGCTGATGGGAAATAAATTGGGGGTGGATTCACATCGCAGCATTTTAAAGCAACTCATGTAGCAATAAAGCAAGGTTGCTGTCAGGTTGCTTTTCTGCTCTCAGCTGCTCCAGAGGGGCTACCAAATGTAGGAGCTGCAAACTCCACAGCTCTGTATGTCGTGGTTTCAGCTGCTGTGCAGCCCCATTTGGGGGTGTGCATGGCAGGAGCTCTCCAGCTGCAGGGATGGCAGTGCCTGTGCCTGCGGCCAAGGACTGTTTCTATCAGCATAGCAAGACTTAACCTTTCAAGGTCTTGAACACTTAAAAGTGTGAGCTCTATTTCTAAACCAATAAATCCAAAATTCCACGCAATGTTGAGTTCTCAGTCTGCTAGACTAAGCAGATCACAATTTTTAAAGTAAAAAGTTTTCCTTACAGACATATTTTTTATGAAATTCTACATACTATAAAATAGTCAACAATTAGTTTAGAAAATATTGAAAAATCATATCAAAATACATGTCTGACTGCTGCATTTCCATAATAAAATGTTCTGGTTTTTTTATTGAACTGAATTTGATAACAAGCAAACCCCAAACTTCAGGCGTTATATGAAAAGATTTCAAATATCATGACTAGTATGGCATATTTCTAGGCCACATAGAAGAAATTCCCCCATACCTGTTTTGACCAGAAACTTGGTTTTCCAGTATCACTCTATCCTTGTCTGTCAAACTCATCATTTACATTGTGTGCAGAAAGACTTGTGCTACCAATTTTGAACAAAAGGGAATTATTTTCAACTCCAGACCTGAGAAGTCTTTGGGAATGCTCTGCAGTCATTATGCTTATTAAAGTTGCTATTAATGATGTAGAATAGATATCAGTTGGCTATACCAAAGTCAAACTTACTTAGCATAAAATTTGAATGTTTACTAGTGCACTGTAGTGGCTTGAGTTGGACTAGTCCCCAGGCAGTCTCCAGCTGGAATACAACACCACTCAGGTCTGGTCAGCTCCTTGGGCTCAGACTCCTCTGTTGAACTTCCTGATCTCTTAAGATGCAAAAGAGAAAGCATCATCCTTGCCAGCTGGGAGGTGCCATTGGTTCCTTTTTATTTATTCCTGAAAATATGAACAGAGATGACCGATTTAAAAACAGACTGGTAGAGAGTAGATAATGTAAAGGGGAAATGGTTGTTCATGTTTCTTTTTTCTTGTCTAATACTCTCCAGCATCCTCTGGAATATGCATGAAATCTCCATGAAATCAATTAAATCAGTTACAGTGTTATGTAGATGTAGCCTTAAAAATACTATTTTATAATCATAGATAGAAATGGGCAATTTCAAGGCAATTTTTCTTCGCTTTGAATGGCTTAAACTCAGGGGTAAATCTTGACAGAGTTTCCAATTTCCAGATGTGTGTGGTCATTAGGGATCTAAAGGCGCTTCTTGTCCTGCCTGCTGCTGCGCTGCCTGGTTCAGTTCCCACTGAGCTGCTGTGTCACATTGGTTCTAGCAGGCACATTAATGCCTGTGCTACTAGAACCAGCCAGGGCTGGTTTTCATGCTGTTGGTGATGCCTTTCAGTTCTAAGGAAAAAAAACTATATATATAAGGAAAAAAAACTAGATAAAACCAGAATATTGAAAAAAAGTATCTTTGTTAATGGCACTTTTCTAATAACAGAAAAACAAAATAAAAAAATAATAATGGCAAATCTCACATTTGCTCACAGGCTTCTTTACTCCTCCCTGTTAAAGCTTTGGCAGGATTTCCTTTTCTCATTTTGAACTTTACAATTTTGATTACTTCAAATTGGTATTGACTACTACACTGACCTGAGCAATTTATGGGGAAAAATTAATTCTAAATCTGAATCTCTATAGCAAAGGTTGAACGGGTTTGAAATCAAAGGTACAAATTGCTCCATTTAAGCGCAGCACAGGCATTACCAATTCTTGGCTTACTCCACAGGTCGAGTTCAAAACTGTACCACAAACTGAACACCTTCCCAGGATTTCTGCCTGGAGGTGGCCCCTGACCCCAGGGAGGCCAGGCTCTGCCCACAGCACACACCTGGGAGCTGCTGGGATGATGCTGTGGGAGGTAGGGGAGCTGAAACCCTTGGAGCATATAAAATTCTCATTGAAAATTCAGTTGTTTGATCATCCAATTCAGTTGAGCTCACATCAGGAATCCTCTTGAATGTTTTTTTTTGAGGAAAAGGCATGTAATAATTTCTGATTTTTTCCTCTATGAGTATAATTTCAATGTCAAAATGCCAAAGGTTGAAGAGCACTCAAAGGTATGGGAGGCAGACATGTAAGCACCAGTGGGATGCAGCAGGCAGCAGAGCTCTCTCCCTCAGTGCCTCTCCCAGTGCCCCTGGTTCTTCATTCCAGCAGGACTTGTGAGTTTGCAGAGGTGCAGATGTGTCAGGATGCCCAATACTCCCGAGGTAGGTGAAAATTTCTCTCCCTAGGGTATTTCCATGGAGCTGTCAGAGGTGGACTGGATGTGCCACTGACTCTGCTGTAGCAGTGATACAATAAAAATCCCTAAGTCACTTAAGTTGGTAGGAATACGCACAGAAATCTGTAAGATCGTGCTGAAGAGGGGAGTGTCAAGCACTTCAATTCATGTTCTGGAAATAGAGTGACTGGAAAAAAGGAAAGGGAATTGGGAGAAAACCGTGTATCCTTGGAGAGCTTTTTGTAAGAGGGCAGAATCCTGAAAAATGAGCCAGAAGAGGGACAAGCTGTGTTTTTACAGCCCTGTAAACTCTAGATGACACCTCTGGTTTAATCTTAAATAGGCTTTTGGTTTCCATTTTGTCTCTGTACTCCAAAAGCCAGTTGTGTTTGTTTGTTCTGCAGGTTAGCTATCTTTTTCTGACTGTTTCATGTCTCTGCTTCTGTCTCACAAGATACTAAACATCTGTAGGATCCTGATGATATTACATTTTTTATTGTTTTGAAAATGAATTGAGAACTAAAGATCTCATTCCTCCATCTCTTACCAAATGCTGCTTGAGATGCCAAAGTAGTTTTTTTGCCACCCAGGTGATCATTAAACAGTGAGTTTCTCTCATTCTGAAACCCAGATGATTGTGTATGATTTACTCATTTATGTTTTTAAAAAGTGCTTCAGTCTTTTTTTTACAGGCCTTTGAAAAAGCAGTGAAACACACTGTGATGTCTTTATCAGATTCTTTTTTAATTAATCAACAGTAGCAGAAGAAACAAACAAATGAAAAAATAAAATTATCTAAGTGAAAGTCTGCAAATAAAGAACTTGAAGTGTGACAGGAGAGAAAAGCTTGCATAATATTAATGGATATATTTAAAGGTATTTTTTAAGTAAATCTTTTCTGTTGATCCTTAAGGGAAAAAGAAGTTTGACTATAGATGGCTTTTTTCCACCAGAATATTAACACTGCCATCCTGGAACGGCTATATAGTATCATACAGACCCATGGGTTTATGTTTAAGAGTATTTAGCTCTAAATATAGCAGAACAAAACCAGCTATCCTTATTCTTAGCTTTCCTTATTCAGTTATAGATATTCTTTTCCTTTTCAGAAAATCAATTCTGTAAACATTTGCTTGATACTTCCCCTGGCAGGTGTGAGTGGCACACAGAGAAGTAAGGATTAAACCAAGCTCAGAGCTCAGTGATGAGCCAGGTGGGCTCTAACGAAGGCCATGATTTGACAATTCAAAAAGAATCTCATTGGTGCCTTTTTTCTTTTTTTCTAAAATGTTAGTGAGATGATAATGATGGCTGATTTCTAGTCTCCTGATACTAATGGAGGATATGAGTTAAATTTGGTCTAGTAATAAAATCAACCCCTAGAAAAAAATTATAATCAGACTCCTAAGTGGTTATAATTGCTGAGGACTGGAGTAAAAGTTATTCAAATAACATCCAGCTGTAGGCACTGTGACCTCCTTAACCAAATCCAAGATGGGTTATTTCTGGTTTTCTCACATTTTTTCTTTCTGCCTAGGTCTGTAGTTTTCTTTCAGAATTAATGTGCCCTAGCCATCTTGTTATGTTTATTTAATTAAGACATTTACAGACTAAAAATGCTCCGTTTTAAAATATACCTACGTGTAAAGTGAAAGCTGTCAGTGATAGAAAATGGAGTGTTGGAAGTAGAAAGGAGAACATCCATTATCAGAGGTGGCAGAGCCCAGCAAAGCCTTATGCAGCTACCTAATGGCTTTGGGGCCATTGTAGAGCCCTGCCTTGCAGGGAGGGAGGAGTGGCACAGAGGACTGGGGTGTGCTCATGTGCTGGGATGAGACCAGTGTAGGAGTCCAGGGCTGCAGCACTGTGACAGAGCATCCATCAAATATAGATGTTTTCTGCTTTGCTGCTTCAGTTAAGCACTAAAGGAAGGAGAGAGGTGTGGAGATCAGACAATGAAACCATTGCTGATACATCAAATAAGTGAAAACCTAAAACAATTGTAGAAATTAGGAAGATTAAACACATTGTTTGCTATTGTTCATGGTAATTAACCATGGAAAAGCAAAGGAATTGCTAACTGAATTCTTTGCCAACCACAAGGAGGTCTTCTGTGCTAAACCCCAACATGTATTATTGAGAGCAGGAAGGGCTGTGAGGAAGGAAAGGTGCCAAAGGGTCCCAGGGTACAATGGATTGCCATGGCCAAACTATGTGAGTGGAGTATCAGGTGCTCCAGCAGTGACCTGGGGGATGGAATTGTTGCTGTTTCATATAGGGGGTTCAGTATTGGAGGTGATATTTGTTGGTCAAAGTGAATAATCTAGTTGAAATTAAACCCACTAACGTCTGAAAAGAAATAGAGTTAGATGCGTTCTGAAGCAAGGTTTTCCTCCAGGAGGCTGACTGTTTCTAGTCGGGAATGCTTACTTCTCACAAATTTAAAATTTCTGTTCCAGTGCATGAAAGATTTATTGAATGAGATTATGATCAGAAGACATAAAGTAGAGCCCAAAAACCAGAGATAAATAGGAGAGAGGATACTATTTGCTAGAAAAGTGAATGTTCTTAAGAGGAATACGCAGTATAAAGGGAAAGTCAAAATTAACAAGCTTAACGCAGAGATGGGAAATAATCTGTATTTATCCTGAGAACTCAATTTATTCTCTTTTACATTGTATTGGATGGTTTGACAAATAAATTATTTGGTAACAACATCTCTTATGAAAGAACCATAATTCGTTTCAGAAGTAATAGCTTTTGTTATTATCATTGATTCAGGAAATTGGAATAAATATCTTTACTTATTAGAATTTTATGTAGATAACTTTGAAGAATGCTGAAAGCTCCTTACTATTTCATGCCCAAAATGAAGTAGTTCTGTCTCCTCAGAAAAATAAAAAAAATAATCTGTGAGGGCTGACAAACAGGCAGTAACTGGTGTGTTATTTTTAGAGCAAGGGAGAAAGTCAGCTGAGATTTTGAGTCTGAATGGGCAAAGCTCATGTGTATAACCAGTAGCAGTGGCTGCACTCGTGTGAAGAGGGGCAGAAGGCTCAGGACTTGGTGTAAACAAGCACAAGACCAGCTAATATTGCTGTGGTCTTTGCTTAGCTATAGACACAGAAATAAACAGTGCTCATCTATCTAGTGCCTTGGGCCACATATTTATTTTTTTCTTTAAATAAGACCTTTCAAAGAGGCTCTCCCAGGTGTCAGTTGTGTAAAGAAGTTGTACATTCTTCTGTGAAATCTGGTTTCTTGCTTCTCTTATTCATGTTTTCCATTTACTTGTAGTTAACAAGGAACATGACCAGAGGAAATGACCTCATGTTGCATTAAGGAAGGTTTAGGCTGGATATGAGGGGAAATTTCTTCACTAAAAGTGCTTTCAGGCATTGGAACAGGCTGCTCAGGTGGGGGGGTGGAGTCATCTTCCCTGGAAGTGTTCAAATATGTGGAGATGTGGCACTGAGGGACTGAGGTGGGCTTGGCAGTGCTGGGTTTACAGTTGGACTCGATGATCTTGGAGGGCTTTTCACCCTAAATAGTTGGGTGACCTTGTGGTACTGTTACGTTTTCCAGGTGTTTCAGTGTACACAGAGTATAGTAGCAGCAAGCAGCCTGCTTTATCCTGCAGCCTTTTCCATGAAATGGACTGCAGATGATATCTTGTTTACAACAATTAGTATTTCCATATCTGTGTATTATTGCTGGGAGACATCCATTCTTCTACAATAACATCTATTTTTAATTGGTAATGTGCATGTTTATTTCTTGTGTTGTTTAATAATTTTGTAGTACTGACCTGTCGGGCTTTTATAAAGTTCTCTTTATTATCTTGAAAATTTATATTACATTGAAAAGGTTAATTAAAGAGATTTTAAGTAAAAATAACTACTTCTGTTTCCAGGAGAGCTTTTGAAGAGATTATTAGTTAGAGTGATGTAGCTTTTTTCCAGTTCATCTCTAAATTACTGTTTGCAGAGGTAAAGCGAACTCAAAGTGGTGGTGAGAACTTCAGGCTACAGGTTTGTTACCCTTAAATAGCATAATCCTCCCAGCTGTGTTTTCTCTTTATCAGCTTTGTGCACAGTTATGTTGGATAGAACCATGAAAAAGAGCTATGCCTATGTTTTCCTTACTTATCTTTATAGCAGAAGTGGTAAGTAGGAAAGTTACTAGTAGGAGTTCTTCCTTGATCTTTTCTTCATTGTCTCAAGAATAAATTTAGAATTTATAAAAAGGAGAAAGGCTTTCACTTACAGACTGGAAGTGACTATTCTGTCTTAATCTACAGCAAAATAGAAAGCTATTTAGAGCCAAAAGTTTAGAGCTGGGGAAAAAAAATGAGATATGTGTCTGAATTACGTACTTGGCAGATTGTGGAAAGACAGAGAAGCACATTCTGTGGCATAGTTTTATTGATTTTTTTCAGGATTCTTTACTAAAAATTGCTGTACTTCTGCCAGAAGCAGGTACTAAAAGTTCTGCACAACTTCAATGGCAATGGCTGGACTGGTGTGGGATTCTGAGGATGTCAGTGCCTGCCTTTGAACTGACATTCCACATGAGAAATGGCTCCTGCAATGTTTGGCTCTTATCATCCTCATTTTGTCCCTTGGGCCTAAGGAGCTGGACAGATCTGCTTGAAATGTAAGCAAACAAGTTACTTGCTACTATTTTTTATGCAGTTTAGTTAAAGAACTAAAGATAAATTTTATTTTCTGTCTTCTCTTTATTGCTCTTGATTTTTAGAAGAATCCCGTGCAGGATAGAAGGTTCCCTGTTGTGACTTCCAACAAGGAGTTTACATTATTCTGCAAACACTTATTTATCATTTTTTCTAACAACCTTCCCAAAATATTTTTGGCATGGGTACTTTTTTATGGCTTAGTACAATTTTTTGACCATTAGGGATAATTGCTTATGACATCATATTGGTCAGGAAACATACAAGGAGATTTGCCTGAACAAAGAACTCCAGGCCGGATACAGTTCATCCTTATTTTGAGCAATATAATACAGCAGTGCTCAGACAAGGTGATAGAACAGCTAATATGAAAAAACTGGAAGAAGCATACCCAGCCTTGACTCAGTTCTGTAGAGATGGGGCTTTATCATGAGATAATAGCATCATTTCTATTGATAAATTTTTCTCTTCTGATAAGTTTTTGTTGTGTTTCTCTGTATTCTATTCCTAAGGTCATGTCCTTGAAAATGGATTTTCCTGGCAGTAGGGCTCTCAGAGTCTTCCTGCTGTCCATGTAATGTACAATTTTCGGTTTGGAAGTTCAGAGTGTACATAAATTTCTCTCTAAAAGATTATCTATTGGAATGAACTTAAAGACCGCCAATGTCCTACCTTTTTGTGATGGAAAAAATTCAAGAATTAATGAATCCCTCTGTTTTGTGTTTCTCTTTTTCTGTTGTGCTGATAAATAAGCGTTATTTTTATGCCAAACTATTACAGTCATGTGGGGGTAAAATATGCAATTAATGTGACTGTACAATATATTTCATTCAAGCAAAGTATTATCTGGCAGATATCAGAGGCTCCCTGATGCCTGCTCTGTGCTGGAAGTGTGACACTGTTTCCTTTAGTGACCAGATGGCAGGTCAGTTGTAATGCATAGTTCCCAAACATACACTGTGCAGTCATTTCCTTGGGCTCAATAGCTCATTCTGCAGAGCCTGCTCCTCTGCACATCAGTAATGTTCTGTTATAAATTTCATTAAAGTACTGCTGTACTCGCCACTTCTGTATTCTCATATTGTTATTAAAAGACAAGCAATTCTAAAGACAGAAATTTGAAGCAGTACCTTGTTCCCCCCTTTATCTACACCTGCCATTTATTATAGCACAGTGAGAACTGGTCAGCAAGTAGACTCTGAATTTATCAGCTGCTGCAGGCACTCTGCTACAGGAGCTGCATGTCATTATTAGTGGCAGTTATGTAGCTATGAGAACATTTCAGGGTTTCTTGTCTTACTGATCTGCCCGTGGCATGACTGACAGTGATCTGAATGAGGCTGATGAGCCATTTGGGTGGGGACATTCTGACATTGCCTATAGCAAATGGAATGGGAACTATTGTTTTCTAGCAGCAAAGAAAATTTACAAAACCAGGGAGTAAAAAAGAGAAGCTCAAAGGCAACATTGTGAATTTCTTCTAATAAAAACCTGCAATGCTTACACCAAAGTGGTTGAAGCTCTAGCCACTGGTTAGCTAAGCTGCCTCTCTGTTCTTGCCGCTCTCATAAAGCACAGAACAGATCCATCATCTAGGGGAGATAATAACCATGCTATCTCAGGATAGATTATACTTCCCTTGTCAGGGTAAATTTATTAAGCATCAGAAAGTGTAACAAGCACAAAATCATAGCAAATGCTAAGGAACAGGCACCCTTCCAACTCTCTGCAGCTGAGCAGAGGGAGGACATTATTACTCTCGCCTTCTTCCCTTTCTTTTAACCTTTTTGTGTTTCTGATAGAACAGGTTTTCTGCACTGTGAGTAGATACCATTTACACTCTACACTTAAATCATTGCAAGCAAATGTTATATATCCCCATTCTTTAGTTTCTTCTTAGTATTTTTTAAAGTAATGTTTCAGAACAAAGTAGCGGTGAATTAAAGACCCATTTTCTGCAGGTACAAGGTGCTTAAGTATCCTGAAGCCTCCTGAGGTCAATGAGAACATTCCTGTTGCCTTCTTACCTTTTGAACTTGGCTTTGACTGCACATAATATTCTTACTTATGTTGAAGTTTAGGAAGAAGCATCATGGACTAGATAGGTTAAGTGACACCAACATTGATACCACTTGCTGATAGTTTGAGATATTTAAGTTAGTTATGTTTATTTTTTTATATTTATTATTATTACTTTACGCCAGAGTATGACTTAAATTACATAATCTCCTCTCACTGCAGCAGTCAGAAGTAAAGAGAGCTCAGCCCTTATATAACCTGACCCTCCTGGGACTCTCCTGGGCACCCAGCATATGTCCTTTCACTTCTCTGTGCTCCTTCCTGCTTCTGCAGGGAGACTCCCTAAAGTTCTGTTGTAGCTTCCTGGGACAAAAATGGATGCCTTTGGTAGCTTTAGAGACTGGGACAAAGGAGTCACATACAACTCCTGCTCAGTTTTTTTTCAGAACTGATAAAGGCATGTTATATTATTGAGCTGATTGACATTTAAAACATATGCCCTATATTTGGGTACATTCCTACTGCATCCTACAGGACCTTTCCATCAGAAGTTCCATCAAGCCCCAAATCGTTTGATGTACTGTGGCTGAGCTGTCATAAGACCCAGTAGCACTGCAGGTGACATGAATTCAGAGCCTGAATCATGCCATGAGCTCTGTACTTCATGGGATCTTCAGCCAGGTGGGTGTGTTTGGGTCCTGCAGTCCTAGCAGGATTCCTGTTGGGAAAAGCAGTGCTTCATGCTCAAATGCACTCCATCCTGGCTGACAGGTTCTGCAGTTAAAGAGAATCCTGGGGCTTGGTGCAAAAAGACAGGTGTAAGAAGTTCTCTGACAAAAGCAGTCAAACAGGGACTTTCTCCACACAGACATTTTCACCTATAAATGCAGGGCCACAGCAGAATAAACGTGAAGGATGTCAGCCTAGTGGAACCAAAAGGTAATGTTTGCAATTCATCCTATTTCATGGCATATCCCTGCCAAACATACAATGGTTCAGTATTTGGGAAAAGATTGAATCCCTGTGAGTGCTTCATAAGCATTTTTTTCTCCTTTTATTTGAAAAAGCACGTTTATTTCTCTGCTTGAGTTATCAATAGAAAATATGACTGTGGCTTAATCAGTGAAGTGAGAAAAGTAAGACACCTGTGCAATGGAAATGAAATAATTTTTGGTAAGGTGGTGGTACCTGTACCAATGTTAGATCATAAGGGAAAGACCAGGGTGCTTTGCTAGTAGGAAAACAATGGAAATCCCAGTCATTATCCTTTTCTCCCTTATCGCTCAAAAGTGTGCATCACATGGAATGAAAACATTAACTTATGTTTGTTGCCTCAAGATTATTATCTCCCAAACTCCATTACTCATCTGACTTTTAAACACAAAACCTGGTGTTGGTTTCCAGTCATTAACTGACTTTCACAGTTATGTCCTAAGCTTCAGCTAATGTAATTCCAGGTAAACAGCTGGAACCACAAACAAAACATTATCCCTTTAACAGCTAAGTGAATTATGCTACTATTTAATCACCTAATTTAAAATTAAGTTTATGATTCATAGAAGTAATAATGCACAACAGATGGATTGTTACTGCTGCTAAATGGTTGGATATGTGATGTTCCTTCAGCTTGATATGCAGTTTAAAGTTTGTCAGGAGGTGTTTGGTGAAGAATTGGCAACAGAGGGATTCTGGTTCCATTGGTAATGATAATGCAGTTGATCTGTGTTACAAGAAGAGTTTTAATAACTTGTGAGAAGGCAAGAATGTAAACTCAGGGAAGTTAGATCTGCAGATTTTATGGGATTTTTTATGTAATTCCACCCTTCAAATTGATCTAAATTTTAGGGAAAATGCAATTGCAAATGCATTGGAAAGATTATATGAGAGAGAGAGATCCTGTTCGTTGTTGTGGGGTTTTTTTGGGTTTTTTTTGCATTTGGTTTTGTTGGGTTTTTTTTGTGAGTGTGTGTTTTTTTCCTTTGTGTGTATGTGTTTTGGGGCTTGATGGGTTTTTTTTGTTTGTTTTAGGACAGAAAAGGGAGAGGGGAAAAGGATCAAAGATCAAGGAAGACAAAAAACCCTGCAGCTTTTCAAATGGGGCTGATTCAAGAGAGTCTTCAGATAAAGGGTTCAAGAGAATGTATGAACTGCTACATATTTCCTCAGCTGGAGATCTCAGTGTTCTCAAAGTTCTGTTGTACTCTGAAGCCAATATAAGGGCTGTCACTCACTCAGTGTTTTACAGGTACATTGGGGGCATTTGAGAAGCCTTCATTAAAAAAAGCAGGTAGATTTAGAAACAAAAATGTCTGTAATATTTATATTGAACAGTCTAGAAACCTTGCAGTCTAGATCCTAGAAATCTGAGGATCCTTGCACTGCATCTTGTGGTTTTAAACCTTCTCCTTGCATTGTGGACCAGAACTTATGTATTTCAGACACAGAATTTCTCCTGAGATGACAAAATAAATGAAACCCTGGAGTTTGTAACCTCCACAGCACTCCATACATACCAGTTGTAAATGCACCTTCCACTGCATTGCAGCTCTGGTGGTTCAATGGTTGGGACTCTCCACAGTTTAAGTGCTGAAAAGGCCACTAGAAATAGCTGTGGTGACACTTAAATGCTGTTCCACATGTGCTGATGTGTTTTCAGAGTTCTACTTTGAAAGTTTTCCTGGTCTGTTTTCTGTGTTTTTATTTGCACTCCCAAATGTTAGTAGGAATTTAGAAGAAATATTTTTGATACTTAAATCAATATAGAGATAGAAGAGTGTTAGAATACAAGTTTTTGTAAGGAGTTTTTCCCTTTTCTGTTTTTCTCTTCTCTGTTTCATCCTCTTTTCAAGGCTGCAGAGTGTTGCAAATGTTGAAGGTGATCTGCTGCACTGTATAAATGGATTCTTGACACTCCCTGCAAAAAGATGTGTAAGGAGTTCTCTGATGCCAAAAGTTAAACTTTTGAAAGCTTTTTGGTATATTTTGGCAGTGTTTTTGCAGGAGACTTGTTTTAAACCCAATACTTTTAAGGGTATCTGAAGTTTCAAATGCCTTTTTTTATTACAGCTCAGGAGGCAGAGTAGGCTATATTCCATGGTGTTACTATAAAAAAAATACATACCTGCCCTACAGCAGATAAACATTGCAATCCTTCTGTCAATGTACTTTTCTGTTGCTTTTATTTTTGTGCTTTTGCAGTATAGCAACTGAATGGTGCCTGTTAGATTGTATTGCAGAAAGCAGGGCATTTATAAAGCCTGGGAATGATGCTAAATTAGTTTACATGCTGGAGGCTGACAGAAGCTGTTTTCCTACCTTTTTGCAAGATTTGATTTTATTCTAAAGATTAGGTCCAATTCCTGGTACTACCTAGTGGGAATATCAGAGAATGAGTCTTAAAACTAAAAGTTTCTTCCGTATTTACTTTCTTTTTTTTGGTTACCTATTTTCTAGTTTTGTAATTGCTACTTGATAGCAGGTCAGTAATGTGCAGGAAAAAATACTTCATTAGTGTAGCATCTTAGAATCTTCTGGTAGCACACTGGACTAAATGATTCTCGTTTGTCATGTATTCTTACATCTCTTAATCTCTCCAGAGGCAGGAAGAATGTGTGCAGAGCTGCATTTGGGATTTAGAGATTGAGTCAGTTGTCATTAATTCCCCTGGGACAAGACAAATTTACTTTCTCGACTAATGTTACAGGCCATGTACTTTGTTCTTTGATCAAAACTTCAAGTTTTGAAAGGATAGAGGAAGAGATTTATTGTACTTTAGAGAAAACCACTTTTGTGAATGCTTTCCAGTATTGGAAACTACTGTTCAGAAGCAGAAGGCCTTTGTGCTCATGCTCTGATGTCAGATTCTTTTGATTGCTTTGACTCATTGTCTGGCTGCTGTAACTTCTTGCCCTATTCAGGCCTTATTTTCCCTGTGGCCTTTCCAGCACAGAGCAGTGCAAAGGACAGAGGACATGGGGGAGTGAGGCAAGTCGGGCTGTAAATCCTCCTGCTGAGCTTTTAGAGTGACAATTCTCACTGCTCATAATCTCCTTACTAGAAAAACCCACAACACTTTCTTGTGTGTGGCCAGAATTTCTCCCTGTGTCTTGTGATTAACTAAGATCAAGGCAAAAAACCCATAAAAATCCAGCTCTGAAATGTCACTCTGTTTGTTTAAAAACAATGTACAGCGAATTGGTAAACCTTAGCTTTAATCATAATTCTCTGTCCTTAAATCTATTTAGGACTTTAGGACTATTTAGGACTTGTCTTTTCAAAAGATGTGTTTTGTGCTTTCAGAAATAAGAGCAATCATAGATGGATTCCCAGGCTTCCTTCAGCCAGCAGCTGTGCACATCCAGCAAAGCTTCGGGATGTCTGATCATGCTTCAAAGACCACTGCTGAGATCCAGGGTGAGCTTATTCTGAAACAGTGCACTTATTCTTGTCCAGTTGTTCCTCCATAAATCTCTCCTGTCCAATCTTTTCCCCATAATTTTTTTGTAGTTATTTTTTAATGAAACTAGAAGAGTCTGGTCAGCTCTGCTAAAGGCTTTTAGAAACTTGAATTTCTTTAGCAAAATGCCTACCAATAAGCATGGAGAGAGGTGGATTTTCAGGATTTATAATACATTTTTTACAAATCACCCAAATTGTCAGTCTCTATGACTTTTTGCAAATCATGACATATGTCTTGGGACATAAGTATTTGAAGTTGTAAGCTTTTATATCAGCATTGCCATAAGCCAGTGAGCCACAGCTGGGGAAGGTCAGCTCATCACTGAATTGACTCCAAAGGGAATGTTTCTGGACAGTTCCACAAAGTACCTGCATAGCAATGAAACTCTCCTGGAAAGACATATCTCCTGCAAAAAAAAGTGTTGAATAATTTGCTGTTTCAAAAACTATCAAAATATTTTGAAGAAAAATTTCTGTAAAGGAAATTTCCTGATTATTCATGCTGCTTGATTTTGAAAATTTGTGTTAATTTTACCCTAAATCCTAACATTTGGAGATGTCAGAATTGGCTTCTTAATTTGGTATGTGACTGTGTAGATATTCCTGGAAACAAAAGGTAATTTTGTGAGTTTCCAGGAAATATATTTGCAAAAAAGAACAAAAACGGCTAAAGGTCAATGACCAATGTAGTTCAAGTTAAAACATTTCTAGTCTACTTAGTCCTCCAAGCCTGTATCATGTGGAAAAAATGTTTGGGAAGGTGATAGAATAGCACGTAATTCGTACATTTCTCCTGTTATTTAAATTAATTAACAAAATCTCTGAGAAATGGGTGTGTTAACAGTATTCTGACTGGACTTACACAGCATCTGTAGTAACTTCAGTCATGGAATGATTGTATTTCCTGTGCAGAAAGAGGATGGATTCCCAAAGATAAGGAAACAGATCTAAAGAGCTAAGGATCTACATCATATAACATAGCTGAATGCCATGACTGGTGAAACATTAATTACACAGCTGTTTTATGGGACATCCACCATACCATGATGCACCTGTTCTGCTCCTGTCATTATTTATATGTTCTTTTGTTCATATTTCTAAGAACTCTTAAACTCTTCAAGAAGTTTGATTTTAGGGGCAGTTCTCTTTGGAAACAGCAATCATTTTTTAGTGTCATATGCATTTCTCAGATTTATTCTCTGCAATCATAGGAGTGACAAGCCCATATTTACTGATGGCCACAGTTCAGCTACATTCTCTAGGCTTTGCTTCCTCCTCCTGCAGCTGGATCAGTCTGTTTGCTGTGCTGCCATCACCATTGCCCTGTGCCAGTCAAGGAATTGGAAGCAAATTGTGCATGAAAGGAGAGGGAAATAAGTTCAGTGTGTTGATAAATGATGCCCAGTATTTTAATAATATTGTTAGAATGGGATAGTTTATAATTCATGTGTCCTGAATATGAACTGGGGTTTTCTTCAGTCTGTCTCTCCCATCCTTGGGTAGTCAGAGATGCTGAAATATACACATATATAGACACTGAAATATGCAAATGAAAACCAAAATATCTGTGCTCATGAGAGCAGGATTTATAGAGCTGGGATCTAACTCATCCTATCCCCCAGCCAAACAGGGCTAGTGAAGGAAATGATGGTAATTTTGCTCACTTGTTGTAATAGTAGGTCATGACCAAAAAAATTACTGTTCCTATGAAGGTTTTCTGGGATATTTCCTTGTCTATTTCTGATAATTTTCTTTTCAGAGATGTGATGTTTTAATAGCATTAATCCTTTTGTATTTTTAGTGCAGTATAGTGTGATGGGGTGACAAGTCAAAAATTGACTTATCCTACTGGGATTTGTGTCCTTTATGTAAAAGAGTGATTTCCTAAATGTAGACTGAAGAGCAAATTTTTCTATCAATAGTAGTGTCTACATATTCTGGAGTGGGATAGGTGACACATTTCTCTACAAAGCAATTGCTGAATCTGTGAAAAACTCTACTTTAACTCTGTTCTTGGTTATTAATGAGGATTTTATAGGAGTAGAAAATGCAATAGAATAGGAAATCCCTAGTTAAAATTTTCTTATATTAAACTGAAATAAAAAAGGAGTAGACTTTATGCTACAAAAGCTTAAGCTGTGAAAAATTCAGGAGTGGAAGAAAGTAAACCAGGCATTGTGAGCTCTTGACTCTGCTCTCAATAAAATATATGTCTTTAGAACACTTTCTGACAGTAAGTGAATAAATAACAGTTTTTAATGGGAAGTGGAATATGACACGCTGTGACATGTGACAATGACACACCTTTATCAGTGATAAATCAGGTGATTTATGTTATTCTTTTTGAGAAGATAACTGAAGCAGAATTTAATCAATGTGGATTTCAGGAACATAGAGATATATAGAAATTTATTAATTCAGGTGCAGAACTAATGATCTGTGCACATCTTTATGCAAAAATTCAAAGGTCAGTGGAAGCTGACAAACAACACACAATGGTGGTTTGCAGTGGAGGAGAAAGTGCCGAACTGATGCGTTTAAAATTCCCAGGAAAATTTTTCTTGATATCTTGGCATAACAAGTACAAATGTGCTAATTAACTTGCTTATAACTCAGACTTGAAGATGACATCAATTTGGAGAAGTAGTAGAATACTAAACAGGGAAGAATGAGTGATACTAAGGGCTGTAATGACAGAAATCAGATGAAAGTAGAGGAATACAGCCTGTGTGATCAGGAAAATCTGCTGAAGTTGGAGACTCAGCAATTATAATCAAGAGTCAGAAGGCCACCCCTGTGCAAAGGTTTCTTGCTGATCAGAAAGAAACTTTTAGCTGCAGTGAGATATAAAAGTGCAAAAATCTGCATGTGATTTGAGGAGCTGTTACATGGCAGGGTTTTACAGCAGAAATTAATGCCTTCATAAAAGACAGTAGTGGAGGGAATCTGGGATATTCGAAACTATCCTGGTCAGCAGTTTCAAGGAAAAACTGCCAAGCCAACTGTGAAAGAGAAGTCAATCTTATAAGAAACTGTGAAAGTATGACATGTAATGCATTGCTATCTCTAATATATCGAGAAACTATTTACCAGTGGGGAAAAAGGTGGATTTGAGCCAAAAGGGAAGACAAAGTCAAGTTGTAATAAAACGATTATAAATAAATTTGAAGTAGAAATTATGAGATAGTTTCTTGCTCTGATGAGTGTCTTGTTCCAGAATAGGTAGACAGGAAAAGTGGAGACTTAAAATTTACTGAATTTTAAGGTTGCCCACAGTCAGTTTGTGAAGGAGAGTATACAGCATGATGCTTGCAATCCGAGGGAAAGGCAAACATATTTGGGACTGCTTAAGACCATTATCTATTTCTTTTTCACTGTTGAGAATTAATTCATGCACTCATTTTAACTTCAGTCTCTAGACTTCAAACCTGGATTTCATTGTTATTGGTTTTGCACTGGTGTGTGAGAGGCAGAAGCAGGAGAAAGATACTTGTCCAAATGATTGTGTGCCTTAGCTCCAAGAAGGAAATTTGCTTGCTGTTGCTCTGGGCAAGTTGAAGGACGCCTGTTATATTAAAAAAAATAAAAAAGGACAAAAGGCATTTGTTATCAAATGTAACATAATTACATGGAGAAGAATTGTTTGTTATTTTTGGATATTATCTGTCATTTTTGTTACCATACATAAAATTTATAGAGTCATTTGATTAGCATGGCATCAGTGAGTGCATAGAGAACAAGAAATATGTTTCAGAAACCTTATTTTAGAAGGTTTCTGTTTCAAGTGTATGAATTTGTATTATGTTTTAAAAATCAACTCTATTTTAGAATTGGATTTTGAATGTTACGGGGAAGATAGTAATGTGCAACTAACAGCAAGGATTTTATTCCTGATCATCCTTAAATCTTCAAGTGTCTTCTTTCATACTTCAAAGTTTTCTCAAATGATCACAATGTTCTGCCAGGGAGATAAATATAAGGTATTCCCATATGCATGTGCCTGCAGCTGACAGATTCCTTCCTGACTGTAACCTGCAGTGGATTGCAAACAAACCCCAGTGACAGACAATATGCATATGATGCTTTGCTGAACATGATTCTGTTCATGAAATAGAAATACCCCTTTATATGAACATGCACCTTCCTTTGTATTTGTATCGTGTGAGTATTAAACATATATAAAATAACTTTCCAGGTGATCTGAAGGATTATTAGGAATTTCTGCTTTGGTGTTGCTCATAACTGGAGCCCAGGCTGTTCTGATGTAGAGCCATTGCTGTGTTCTGGGCATGGCTTGGCAGGAGCTGGCTGAAGCAGTGCCTGTCTTGCTGTGTGGCTGCAGCCCCCGAGAGGGGCCGTGGGCTCCCGAGAGCCCTGCACGAGCTGTCCTGGTGCCAGCGTGTCAGGGGAGGCTTTGGAAAGCAGCCTGAGGCCCTTGGACACAATTGGAAGGAGATGATTACTGTGGCTGACAGAATGGAAGAAAATGACTTTTGCATCATCTTCTTGCATTGCTGGGCACTGCCAGCAACGCTGGCTGAGCTGCAGCCTGTCAGGTGGCTTTAACTCCAGCTGAACTGCAAGGGCCCAGCACTGGCAGTCTCCAGTGTAAGACCATATGAACAATGGAAATTTTAATTGAAGCACTGCTGCTCAAAGTCCACAAGATCTATAAAACCAGGCTAACAGAGGGGTTGTCAGGGAGGGGTTTTCATGCAGAAAGTCATAAGATTGCAGGTCTGTGTGGACAAGACAGCAATATTTTTGTGAATTAGATATTGCAATATCTAATTCTGGAAAACTGCTGGAAAACTTACAGTCTGAGAACCTGAAATACGAACCCAAATATGCTGTGATTGAGCCAATAGACATCCAGTACTACCACTGCTCTTTAGGAATGTCTCCGTGAGCTACAACAATTAAGCAGTCTTAACATTCATGTTTTTCTTATATTATTTGCTATGAACTTGCATTTGCATCTGGATGATCTATGTGACCTAGGCCACATTTGGAGCACTGGGTCTGGTTGTGGGCTCCCCAGCAAGAGCAAGACACAAAACTACTGGGAAGAATCCAGAAGAGCTACAAAATGATAAAAAGATAAAAGGACTGGGGCATCTCTCCTGCGAGGAAAGGCTGAAGGAGCTGGGGCTGTTCAGCCTGGAGTAGAGAAGGAGGGTCCTATCAATGAATCTACATGCCTTAAGGGAGAATGCAAAGGGGACAGCCAGACTTTTCTTTGTGGTGCCCAGAGACAGAACTGGAGGCAATGGACACAAACTAAAGCACTGGAGGTTCTTCTGAACATCACAGAATCATAGAATTGTTTTGGTTGAAAGGAATCTTTAAAGATTAACATCAGGAAACTCTTGTTTGACATGAGGATGACTAAGAATTGGCACAATTTCCCAAGGAGGTTGTGGAGTCTTCTTCCTTAGAGATATTCAGGAGCTGTCAGGGCACTAGGTGGCCCTGCTGGAGCAGGTGGGCTGGACCAGATGAACTTCCAGAGGTCTGGCCCTGCCATTCTTAGCCAGCTGGGATTCTGTCATTCTACAGTTATCTTCAGCAAACACACTTGCTCCTAGTTCTAGGCAAGGTAAACTACCCAGTGCTAAAGGCATGACAATGAAAACTATAGCAAGCTGCTTTATTAAATCCAGTGCCAATAATAGCTGGGTGAGATGGTGACTGATTTACCTTTAATTCAGTGAATTTCTCTGAGTTGTTGCATCCTTGCTGTGTCTCCTCCCTGCTCAGCTGTAAGAGATATCCACAGTGTGACACAGTGAAACAAGCCTTTGTCTCCAGGGCAGACAGCAACCCTTTCCTGCACCTTTGTATGCCAGGTTAAGAAAATACGGGTGTCCCGATGCAGGAAAGAAAAACCCCAAAACTGTACTTCATGGTTCTGGTATCCAAGTGAGGAAATAGGAAGTGTGAGGAAAAACACATTGCTGGTTTTATAGCATGCAAATTGCTTGAGTCTGTTAGACACAGTGATGAAAGTGGATCAAAATTACCAACAGCTTTTAACCATCTGTTGAGAGGTGGGAATTTGTTCTCTGCTTGTTCTTCTTCCTGTCTCGTTCTCCAGCCTATCTGCAACTGCCTGAGGTAACTGATGCTTGTGACCCGTGACTATTAAATTGCAAGTCTTATGTGTAAGTTTCAACTGCATTTTTTCTTAATGAATCTGTTGTCTTCAGTATCCAAGTGTCTATTGAGCTGGTACCTGTTATAATTACATCAGATCTGTATAATTTCTTCTGCCATTTTATGTGTCTAACAAATCTTAGACCCTAAAATTGCAGATGAAAAAACTTTCCATGAAAATTTGAAAATTACTTTTATGTATTTTAGAAAAAGGTTTAAATGATGATGCATGTTCTTGCTGTGATTGTTTGTGGCCTGAAATGGGCCTGTCACATCTGTTCTGAGAGAAGCAAGGTTTACATTTGTGAGTAATTAGTTGTGTTTGTGTGCCATCAGCCTCAATGCCAGTATGGCTGAAGGATTCACATGGTACAGGGCATTTGACTATAAAGAAATCCTTGAGATATCTTCTGCCAGTTGGGATTGAGTACATGAAAAAGAGCCAGATGTGGGATCTTTCAAGAGTAGACATGCTGACTGAAGCTCTCCTGGGGAATTCTTTTAGGCTTTATATAATTATATGAATCTCCTAGGCTTTCAGTAGGGCCCAAATTCCAATTTTGAAAATAGTGTTACTGCATCACAGTAGTTAAGAGTCTCTTCCTTGGTGTTCAGGGGGAATTTGATGTAAACAAGGAACTGGAAGAAATGTGAACCAAGATCCTTTGATAGATTCATAGCTAGTAAATCATGCAGATGGGAAAAAGGGACTATTCATCAAAATTTCAATTTTTAAGCTTTTTCTGTTGTTGCTAGATTTTTAACCAATCATTCTTATTTTCTTTTGTTGATGCTGTTTTTGATTATTTGTGTGGTTGGTTGGTTTTTTTGTTTCATTATCACAAAAGATGCCATTGTGTAAATATGATCCAAGGCAGTTTGGAAGAAAGAATTAATTTACTTCTTTCTTTGCCATGATATTCCTCAGCATATCCTACATCACTTCACCCATAAGCCCTGGCTTTTATAACTAGACAGAATTAATAGTGCTAAAGACCTGGGAGATTGAGGAAGCACATTAAACCCCAGAGCACATGAATGTGAAGATGCCTAAAACCTTTCACAGCTGGAAGGCTTCCTTAGGTAAAGAATTGTCTCACTATATTTAATAGAGTTACTCATGTGAAATGCAGCTGGAGAATGAGTATTGACTGCTACAGGTTATCACCAGTACAATTGATCATGTTTTCACCAGAATTTTGGCCCCTGCTCTCACTACTGCAATTAGAAAATATCAAATGTGGAATGGGGAATTAAACACCCAATGCATTGTGGCTCTCCTGCTTTATATACCATGCAATGGCTTAATAAATTGTGGTATAAATAAAAAAGGTGTTAATAAGGCAAAATCATAAAGTGTTTTTATAAAGCCAAACAAATAGCAAACTATTCTTAAATTTGCAGCAAGTTGATTAAAAAAAATTCCTTTCATCTTCTCCCATTCTCTCCCATGTGAAATTAGAAAGCATTAGTGTAGGAATTTAGTAAAAGAAGTTAACTAAGAGCAGGATCTCATACAAAGCACTAATTTATCTCTGATCAAAGTATCTGAGCCACTCTAATTAGCCCAAGTGTTCTAGCTTTTGAAAATGGAATTGCTTTTCTGGCATGAAATGTGCTATTTCTTGTAAAATTCCAGGGCCTCACCAGTGTAGAAAAACGGAGGTGATCTATTCTCTGGAAAATTAAAGTCAAATTCATATGAACAGTGCAATTCTTCTATTAATGTCACTCTGCCTTTCCATCCATATCTTCTGTGGATCAGCTAAAGCATCTGCCTGTATGTCATAAATACCTGTCTTCATTTAAAATAAGCATTGAGATAAATAATTAAATGTTTAGAAAATTCTATTGTCTCTCTCCTACAGCCAAACCCATTGCGAAACAAGCTGGGAACAAGAAAGCAGCACTTGGCTTGTGAGATAGCCAGCCTGGGATAGGTGACTTCCCTGGGACAGATAGAACTGGTTGTGTGACTGGGTATCTGGACTCCTTGGTTCTCTTGGGAACTGTAGAAGGTTTATTTCCTCTGGAAGCCAAGGGCTGTGTGTGGCTCATGTTTGACTGACAGCAGCAAATTTGTTGGACATCCAGCTCTGGATGAAGCTAAAGGCACTCTCCACAGCCCCAGGATGGCAGTGAGTGCTTGACTTCAGAGAACTCATGCTTTGAAGGCTAGTACATTAGCCTGGAGGAATGTCTTCTTCTGATTTGAAATCTTGTGAGCATCTAAAGTAAAGCAGCTCCATTTAACATGAAAAATGGTACAGTGTTGTGAGGTTTTCAAAATTAAGCCAGCCCCTGGCAACACATGACAACATGAGCTTCTCCTCCTTCCCTAGTCCCCCTTTCATTCAGCATAATACTCACAACATCAATCAGATCTTCCCAGCACAGAATAACTGCACAAACTACTTGCAAGGAGCCAAGCAGGCGTTTGAACCCTAAACCTTCCAGCTTAAGGCCAAGACAGCTGTTTCTCAAAACTTTTCTAAGTCATGTCCCAAGCAACAGGATGCTTTGTCTCCTTAAGCCAAAGTGGAGGCCCTTTTGGAAATGTTATGCCATTTGATTTCCCTTGTTTTTCAGTTTTATTCTCAGGTTGCCACAAAACTGCTTTGTCAGTGTGCAGCAATTCAGGACTTAAATGAAACTCTGAGGGATTGAAATGTGCCTTCATCCCTGGGAGGAGGGGAAAGATGTACATCCAAAAGGACGGTTGCTTTTCTGCTCAGGAGTACCACAAAGAGCTACTCTAATGGCAATTATTGATTCTTTTATCCATAATGTAAAGGTTTAGGGACAAGTCTATAGCATCCTGAATAACAGCAGGTGCAGTGAGGACTGGCAAGCAATGTAGTATTAATGAAACAGCTGTGCCTGTTGAGCTCCTGGACATTAAAGTATGTTATTTTAAAGTTTCCTTATGATTCTGACAAACTTTAGGTCAAAATCTTTTTTCTTTCACTCAGAAAGTGGCAAAGGGTTTATGAAACTTGGCTTGGGGAGAACATTTTCCCATTTTAATGAACTTCTCCAATGTGCTGACAGTTTTTATTACAGAGTGACATGTTCATGTCTGTGTTTCCAGTACTTCCCCCACTCAGTACAACTGGATTTCAGTTTGAAGAAGTGTCTCCTGTTCCATCTGCTCTATCAGTCATTGGATTTTTCTCCCCTGAAAGGCTGTGCAGCTTTGGGCACATCTTGACAAAACATTTGTTATTTGGGTTTTTGACTAAATATCTTTGAGGTTTGTCTCCTGGCCTGGTCCTGGTAGAGGAACAGGAAGAGGCAGCAGCAAACATACGTGAGAATATTTCACGTGCCAGTGCAGGCTGTGTTAAACACCCTGTAGTGGAGGAGTCTCTTTTATCTTTTTCCTTTGCTGTTCATTGTAGTGGAATGAAACCTCATTTTCATTGTCTAAAACTCATGCTTGCTGACAACAGTTTGTGAACATTTGAATTTTTTTAAAAATTACAAAAATAAAAGAGAAAACTGTCTCTGACTAATAAGCCTGTTCGAAAGGACTATGGGAACTAAACATGCAAGGAAAGGTAGCCATTATAATTGATAACCACTCAGTTTTGTCTTTTTCCCTGTGATCTGGACTCCTAACAGAGTATCACAAGTTGGATTTTCTTGGTCTTAGCTGCATGATAGCTTATGTGGCCATAAAATTGCTATTTCAATCCAATTTGCAGTTGATGAGCCTCCTCTTTTCTGCCAGTACCAACAGAGAACAAAGGATGGAGTCAGCAGAGAGTTTTAAGTGAAAATCCTGTAATTATTCTCTGCAGATGAGAGATGAGGAGTGGAATTAGCAATGTTTCATTGCAGTGCCCATACTGAGAACAAACAGAAGGTTTCCAGTAATGTAACTCACTCAATTAAAATTGATTATAGTATTTTCTTTAAGATATATTATATGTAATAATTAAAAAATATTTGACATTGCCATTATGACTTATGTAACTGCCCTTCCTGAGACAGTAGAAAATAGTAAAATGATCAAACTCTATTTTTAGCTATTGCAGTTGCTGAAGCTTTACAGATTTATGATTGGGGACAACAAAACACATGACTCAGACTGTCAGTAAAAAAAGCCCTAAATGTATCTATCAAATTCTGTTCTGGAGTTTTTTAAAAACAAAATTGAGTGACTTTACAGGACTCTACTGGAACATCATCAGAGATCCTCCTATTAGGCTGTTGTTAGGCTTAATTTCCAGATGTAGTCTGTGCTTTTGTTTGCCTTTGTTTAGGATAGGATTTGGTTAGGACTGAGGTCAGGTTTGTGATCATTGAGTGTTGTTGTACCATAAACCCTTGTTAATGTACCACAGTACAGATAACTGGCACAGCTCTTTTGTCATTCCTGAATCTGATTTCCAGTGCTCTCCCCAGCAAAGAGCACAGCGTGCTCTACTCATTCCTCTCAGACCTTTCGAGAATGCATGAGACAAGCAAACAGGACTCTGAAATACTTCCTAGCTACTGTATATTAACATATGAAAGTCTCAATCATTATATTTCACCTGTACATCCAGGAACATCTCTTTCCTTTGGGTAATCAGAAGTTTAGATTAATTATGCTAATCAGCTAATCCAGGCTGACACAATTAGCCAGAACATGCAGTATCTCTGGAAATCTGTACAGAATCTTTCCTACTTGATGACTTTAATTTCATGATCCAGTACAGCAATTATAGGAAAAGAGAGAGCTTTTCATTTATGTTTTCAATCATTCCACATTTCTATTAAACATCATAAAACTCTCCCCAGTTTCTGGGGCAGGGAGTTCCTTTCTCAGTCTGCCTCTGAATTATGCCTCAGGGATTTTTGTTTTCTCTTCTCTCTCAACTTGAAAGGAAAGGTGTGTTTCTGCAGTTACCAACCACTTAACTGGAGTGCATTTGTGTTCTGTTCATCACAGAAAGGTGCCAAGAAGCTCTCCTGTGGATCTGGCTAGTGGAGCAATGGATCTGCATGTGGTGGTGTAGATGGAGCTCAGAGATGCTAAACATGCAATTAAATTATACAGAACACAGAGAAGATCAATGTGAAAAGCTAATGAAAACTCACCTACCTCCCTGCACTGTAAGAATGTGAATAAATATTTCTGTTGGTGGTTTTCTAAACACCTTAAAAGCTGCAGAATTGAAAAAGAGAAAACTAAAGGAAAAGATGGAGAAAATTTCATGGATTTTTTCAGGAAGTCCACAACCAAAATTTCTTTTCATTTTGTTTCTAGATCAGCACTGATGCTTCTAGTGCTTAGTCGGCTTCTTCAGGTTTTTTTTTCCTCTTCCTTGAATGCATTTTGTTCTTTCAGTTTCTCTCTCACAAAAGTCATGATACAGAAGAGAAAAGTAAATTCTCTGAAAGCTATGGATTTTATGTTATGCCTTTCTTAACACACACTCACCTCTCTGACTAGCAGTCACACTTGTCTGGTCTGCTCGGGGAAATCCCACCTTCCCCTGCAGACATAGAAATCCCTGTCCATGGAGCTGCCAGGCACTCAGGGACAGTGTGTGTCATCTTTGTCAGGCAGCTCTGCAATCCAGCCTGCAGTACCATGGTCCATGTCCAGAGTGTTCCTTGCCTTTAGTCAGTGTAAAGCATTGACTCACCATGGTCAAGCAGGTAGAGGACAAATGGCAGATTTGGGATAACACCCTGAAATGAACATTCCAAGAGGGAGAATGTATTCCCAGTGAGATGAAATTCTGTTTTTCTCTGCTCCTACCCATTGTGGGCACTTGCTTAGCTCCTGGTAAGCCACCTGTTTTTGCAGTGGCAGTCTGAATGGATAGCAGTAGGCCACAGGAGATATTGCAGTTTAGGACAGGAGATAATGAGATTCTTGACAAGAATTTGGCTTGTGTATATTTAAAGTGATTAATGTTTAATGTAGTGATATCACAATTAAAAAAGGGAAAGAGAGGTGGTAAAGAAAACGGATCAAATGAATCTGTACAGTGACACTGATCTAGCTTTGAAATTCCTTAAAAGGATTACACTCTGGTTTAATTAAATCCTTTGCTCTCCCTAACATTGCTTAACGATTTTCAGTATCTCCTAGATTTCTAACATTCCAGAGAAGAGAGTTATGAGTCAGATCACTTGGTGTGTTGAGTTTTAAACATAAGCCATGAATCCCTGAAATTCTTTGTTGTTTGTGCAGAATACATTTTACTCTCCCCACTTAAGGTTTAGTCATCTTTTTCATAAGTCTTTTGATGAATAAGGTCATTAAAATGAACACAATATTAAAATACCTGGTCTCGGTAATTATAATGTTTAACCATGTTTTCTCCTGAGATTAAAAACTCTGTTAATTTTATCTTTCAGTCCCAGAATTTTGCCCAACCTTATTTATAGCAGCTTGAAGCCTTGTAGCTGGGTATAATTTAAGGCAACCACACTATTCTTGTGTACCAATGACATCGTATGTTTCTATGGTGAAGTAACTTTTAATACTCTTTTTCACTCCTCACCTCACATTTAAATATATTGCTTGTTTTTTTTTTTCTTTTTTGTAATAATTTAAAAATATTTCAGTCCTTCCTAATGCTAATAGGTATTTTGTTTGATACTCTCATTAAGTTTTCCATTAACAAATTTTATCTGTCATATATTCCCACCTACCCATTAACTGAGTCACTGGATGTTGACATGTATTGTGCAATGGGTCTTATGTAAGAAGAACCAAAAGTTTTATGTGTAGTAAAATAAGGATTGAAATTAAATTTATGGAAAAAAAATTCTCTTAAAATGTTACAAGTCTTCCACTCTGATTTAATAAGGTGACCAGGACATGCTGGAACAAAGGAGTCATAGCTAAAACCTTGTGGCTCCTAACACTGGGGAATATATTTAACTTCCTGTATTTAAATGAGACACTTTTGTAAGCTATTCCTGTAAATATTTCCTGAACACTGCCTACAGGTAGCTCTAGGGGAAAAGCAAATTGGATACAAATTGGGTGAAGATGTTAGTTACTTGCCTATTGTCATTCAATAATGCATAAATCCTTTAAAGTGAGAGATCCTGACTTTATGCTGCAGATCCCTGGCTGAGTGGAAGGCTCACAGTGCTTGGCAGAGCATCATGTGTCCTTGGCTCTGAGCAGGTGTCAGCTAATGCTGTGCTGAATAACAGCGTGAACATGGTTAATGGAAAACATTGCTTTGAGCAAATACCTGTGTTAACCATCCTCATGGCACAACAACTTACAAACTTTTGAGCTAAAAGCTTTTTGAGTTTTCATGTATGCACTACTCCATGAGAGTAATCTCAGGGCTAAAAGTAACCAAATTTCCTTCACTTGGGAGATTTATTAAAAACCTTTTGGTTTAAATAATAGAATATTAGCTGACCTAGAGAACCTAGAGAAACCTAGAGAAACCTAGAGAAACCTAGAGAAACCTAGAGAAACCTAGAGAAAAAAAAAAAAAAAGAAATCTATTAAAAGCATATTTAACATAAAAATATAATTATTAGATTGGGGTGTTCAGCTGATTTTTCTGATAGCCTCAAAGCTTCTTCATCTGCTCCTGTAGTCACCTGCCTTGAAGAGTTCACAGGAGATTTTCATTGCTGCCTTTTCCATAAGCTGTGATTGGACCTATTGAGAAGAGTTGGTGTGTGCAACTGCCCCTTCCTTTAACCTTAGATGCTGAGTCCTGCTTAGCCCTTTGTTCTGTTTACTTATCCCTTACCTCCTTGAAACTGGGAGCGCCAAGGTATCATGTATTCTGTAGAAAATCCTAGTTCTTCCCTCTTTATGATTAGAATCTCTCCAATGCCCTAGTTAGTGCATTTCTGACTCCAGGCTGTTTTTCTAGAAACTGCTTTCAGAAGAAAATTTTGTAAATCATACACTAACACCTCCTTAAAAGAGCAGTTTTCTCATGGAATCACTGTTCTTTCTCTATGAACATCATAAAAAGATTAAAACTAATACACAGAGAAGGAAAGTTGAGAGAGATACCACATGATTTTTAAGGAAGCCATTCTGGAAGCATTTTGTACTGGTTATTTAAAGTCTTTTTTAGTCTAGTTCAGGCCATACCACTATTCTTCATACTCAATTTATATAGTATATCTTGAAAAAAGCTGAATCAAATTTTGGAGGAACTCTGCTAACTTTCTGTTTCTTTCTCTGTAATGTCTTCTGCAATCCTCCTCTTGGCTGAGATGAGCAAACTCTTCTCCTGGGCAGTGCAAACTGCAGCACACTGTGAGCTAATTACCTTATGTTAGCCAGCTCAGAAATTACTGGCAGCTAATCTTCATAATGCTAATCAGTAGAAAAAAAGGCACACAGCAAATAAATACCACACATCTTTGTGCTTGAAACAATTAGGACTGACCCTAATCTGATTTACAGAATTGGAGTGCTTCCTGAAAGGGAACAGTGTGTGGCTCTCTTGACCAATTCTGTAAAGCTCTTGTGGTTTTTTAATTGACTAATCTTCTTGATGCACTTTGTTGTTTTTCCATTTGGATCCCTCTGAACTTGAATTTTCAAAAGCTGTTATAAATCTAAAAAGGTAATGTCATCTTATCCTCTTCATCAGTTAGCGCTAGCTTTTAAGTCTGCTTAATTTAAATGTTTGTTGGGATTTTTTTCATTTCACTCATGTTTGAGTTGAGAGAGTGAGAGTATTTTCTCTTTCATATTGGCTCTCTCCTTCTATTCTTTTAAAAATGTCCTGATTCCTCTATGCTGTTGAAGCAGTTTTTAAAAATTACACTTCTTCAAACAACAATTTCCCACTTTTGCTGGATATGGCTTGTGCTGCTCATTGCTGAAGAAAGTAAATATCCAGAATTCAAAATCCTTAGAAATAATTTAGCACCTGGGTATCTTGTCATGCTACCTTGCCATGTTAATTAACATCCTACAGGACACCACTGAGCCTTTTGTTCTGCAGAAGTAGGTATATTTTTAATACAGATGGCATAAATCAGCCCAATCTGAATGCCTCTAAGCTTTGGAAATACTAAATCCATAACCATGCATCCTGCATAGGTGTGAACATTCCCTTCACAGTGTACTTCTGGGAGAGAAGGATGATCTTGGAGGATCAGGGACTTCAGCAGAGTCAAGAGGTGCTGGCATTGAGCAGAGCAGACTCTTACAGAAAATGCTGTAACTGAGTGATGATGATTCTTCCACAGGTGATTTCCAAGTGGGAAGAATGGTCTGGGAATAAAATGGCATTTTTTTCAGCTGTATTTGAAACTGATTATGCAGAAGTTGATAAATGTCAGATCCAGAAATCCAGGTGCCCTTCAGAGCCCTAAAAATACTCTCAACAATGTGACCATTTGTGATGGTTAAAAATACAGAAAATAAAAAGGAATAGGAACAGCATATCATGTATTGTCACTTCAAAATGAAATCTGGGGGGATGCTCTTAAGACAGCTGATAACAATCAGACCCAGAAAAGTACATTAATATTGCAGATAGAAATGCTGCTCTGAATAGAGTGGTGTGACAAGATCGATGGAAGATATCAAATGATTGCTGAACTCTTAGATTCCATTAAAACAAAAGAATAAAAGAGCTTCCAGCTCATCTCCTTGATGGTATAGGAATGTCACTTGTAAAATGATCACTAAAGGAAGCTTGTCAGTGAAGAAGACTTATGTATGCTAATTAATTGGATTAATCATTTGTACACTGGCATTTTAAAATGAGTAGTGGATATCAAAGCTGGAAGAAAGTTGTCTTGCCTTTTTTTTTTCTTTTTTCTTTGTTTTTTCCTGTCTAGATCCTGTCATTTCCCACTGCTACCAACCACTCTTCCTGGGCAGATGCTGTGTATTACAAACCTCGTGGTGGTTTTATGTAGTAGGATTGCATGTGATGAACTAAACTGTCAGAATTCTCTGTTTACAACACATGATGTCTATGACCTGAACCCCACTAGGTGTTGGTTGCTGTGCTAGATTGTTCCACAAAACTAAACCCAAGGAGCCTGAAGACTTCTTGAATGAAGTCTGGTGCTCAGTGTTGGAAGTACAGGCTTCCCAGTGAAAGGAAGATGTGGGTGAAGGTAAGCAAGCCCAGTGGAGGGTGAGAGAGCTGGAGTTCCCTGTGAGGTGCTGCTGAGGGAAGTGGGCTTGTTTATCTTGCAGAAGAAATGGCTTAGGGCACCTCAGAACAGCCTTCCAATGCATGAATGCCTTTGTGAGTCTGTGTAGAGTAATTGTACCTACTGGAAAAAAGCCAACAGGACCTGGTGCCATCTGGGGAGCAATTGCAGCCATTCTGCACTCAGCAAGTCTTGCATTGGGCTGTAGGTGCCCTGTGCCTCTCTGGTGGCTTTGAAAGGTCCATGTGTCTTCCAGACAGATGAGGATTTGCAACAGAACTTCGTAGAAACAAACTTCCAAGAATCTCGTTAGATCCATGCTTCACATTATGGAGCAGATATCAAGATATCTAAAGACATAATCTATTTCAGGAGAATGTTTTTGCTAGAGGCTGAAACAAATAAATTGCATGTACCTTCTTACCCTCAGTCAGAGAGACAATGGAAATGTGGTTTCCTTCTAGTTTTCCCCTTTTATATTCCTGTTTCTTTTAACTTATGGATTCTTAAAATTGTAACTGATGTTAGATGGGAAAATTAGAAATCTGTTAAAGATTAATTAAAACTGGCTGTAACTTTTCCTCGGTTTGTGCTTAAAGAAGGACACAATGACAGACTCTGGCTTCCTGATTTTCTCTTATTTTCCCCTCTCTTTATTTTTCTGCCTCTCACATTTCAAAGGCGCCCAAGTGATATAGAGCCCACATACTGTTATCCCAGGGAGCTGTAGTGTCCCTGTGTTGTTGGAAATGCTATGTGCAATGTCTGGCAATTTCCAAAGAAGCCCAGAAGAACCACTCATGGGTGCTAACTTAGCAATGCAGGCCTTGGAAAATCCTTTTGCAAAGACTTTTGTTTTTTTCTCCCTCTCTTGGTTAGTTTGGCTCTTCATACCCAGCTCTAAAGTGAATCAATGTCTTTCCTCAAGAAAATTAATGCAAAAGTTCTTTCTAAAATAGCAGGGTTTCTGTTTATAACTGTAACCATTCAATGTTTTTTCTTGCATAACTCTTCACTGGAAGCAGAATTGCATCATACCTCCACATGAAAGGATTTTAAGCCAGCTGTGTAGCTGTCTTTTACAATAAGTTCTCTGCTTATATCAAAACAGCCATCACCTTCCTTCCTGAAGTTTCCACAAGCAGGCAGGTCAATGGTTTGAAATTTTAGTTAAGCTGGCTCTTGGATTATGGGGTTATCACTATAAATTGGTTCTTGTCCAATTTGAGTACACTCTAATTGCTACTTTGCACTGCAAGTAGATTTTCAGTGTCAGAATAATCAAATTAACAGGGATGACCCTTCAACTATTCATTAATGCCTCTGCTGTGTTTTCAAAGGTCTCATTTTTAATTTTTCTTAAATATGTCAAGTTCCTATTGTTGTTCATTATGCTAAAGCATCTAGATGTGTATTGAGTATGTTATAAAATAACCCACACCCCAAATTTTCATTTAGGTAATAAGGAAAAGAAGAAAAAATACGAAAGTGAATCACTGCAGTAAAAGCATGCAAAGTATTATGTAAAAACTCATTGACATTGAGGGGAATTATTTTTTATTTGCATAAATAATTATCTAATTTCAATTATGATGTATAATTAAGTATTATTTTTACATGCAGATAGAGCATATTGAAAGAAATCCAGCAGGAGAACAAGGCTTATCCAGTGCAGTCTTTGTTGTCCAAGCTGGAAGCAAATTCCAGTGCTTGTAGATGCAGCAGAGGTTTGCAGCAGGATTTAGGGATTTGCTTGCCAAGTGTGCACATCCTGCTCATCCTTAAACAGCCAACAGCTGGAGCCTGGTGTCAGCCTTAGCTGGTGTGAGACTCCTCAGAATTAGGCAAGATCATTCCCAGTTAATGAACTGATGTGGTGGGTCATGGAGGTTCCTGGCCATAGCAGTGAACAGGGAGGAAGATATGGGAAAAGCTTATGTGGGAAAATTAAAAAATGATATTTTGTTTGAAAAAATCAGTGTGTGTTGGACAAGAGAGGTGCAGCAGGGCTGTGCTTCCCTGTACTTTTCCTGCTTGGCTCTGGACACAGCCAGGTGTTCCCTATGCCACTGAGCAGGGGTGGCAGAGCCACTCTGAAAACTCTGGAATGTGGAACAGTGTGGAAGTTATTTACCTGCATCTGTACTTCACCAGATTTCTCTTGTATTTCCTCAAAAACCAGTTTTCACTCTGAAACCATTGCCTTCTCTTCCCTGGCAAAAACTCCCACCTGTGTGGTTGGATACTGTATAGGCTTCCTGGTTTTCCCAGAGGGAATGGCTGCTGGGAGAAATCCGGCTACATTTGGCCTTGGCATAACTTTAGAAAATAATGACATTCATGTCCATGTTTGGATTTTGATGCACGCTCATAAAAGACTAAACAGTCTTCTGCTTAATTTTTAATCTGGGCTGTAATTCTGTTGCAAAAGTGAAGCTGAAATGGCTGACATACACCTTGTGTTCACAGGGAATTTTATGGGAAAAATAAGAAAATAATCATTGTACTGCTAAAAAACATCAATTTGAGATTTACTCTGATTGCTTGTATTCTTTGGGGTGTTCTTTTCCCATTAAGTTTATTTTGGAAAGTAACAATATTAGTAACAAACATTTAGAGGTTAGCAAAAAATAGGTCTTTTCTTGCCCCAAAAAACTTGAAACTATATGACATGGTCACAACCATCTAAGTGTTAGATTGTTTAGAGAGATTTTTAATTTTGTGGATTAGATTTATTTTTTATGTATTTTTTAAAATTTATTTTTCGCAAATGTGCTTACTGCTTTGGTATTTGATAAAAGAAAACTAATGTAACAAAATGCAATAAAACAGAAAAAAGGAAGATATATTTAACAGATAAGGCCTTTATTAAAACTTAAAGTTATTGTTCCATTTTCAACAGTGGTCTAAATTCAATATACATAGAAGTCCTTCAGGTTCCTATCACAGGAACTGGTCGTCTCACAAATAATATTTGCAAATATAATCCATGAACTGTACTGACAGAATGTCCAAGTGATAATAATAACTATCTCTTGTGTTTGAATTTAAGTGTGATTGTGTTATTTCAGTCCCTATATAGATTTATGGAATGTTTCTCAGCCAATGGGAAAACAGTTTCAATGTGCATGAGGACTGCATATATTTTTGTGGAGGTAGGAAAAATCCTTTTAATTTAATTTTTGCCTCAGAATATACTCTGGTCCCATAGGCTGCTCTGAAAATGGTTACATTTTTCTGACAGCTGTTCAGTCACAGTGAGCACGTCTTCAAAGGAAAGGCCCTCATTTCCAATCGGCAATTTTCTAATATTAGGTTTCAGACTATAAAAAACCTCACCCTAAACCCCTTTTATACTTCATGGCTTCTTGATAAAATCCAATCAGCCCAGAGGGAATTTATAATTCAGCAATTGCAGCAGATGATTACTACCTGCAGGAGCAATCACTTATCGTACATCACCTGCGGACTGATGAACCATTTATTATCAAGGGTTTAATTGCTTGTACTACATCCTTGTGGCAAGATACACACACACCCCTCCTTTATACATATAGATAAATGCAGGCCACTTGGTAAGGATTGGAAATGCTCTGTTCAAATAGATTTTTCAAAATGAAAATTACTCAAAATATCTAAGAAATACCTGAATCTAGAATACAGATTCTCAGTCTGTGTTCACCCATTTCTGCATCTAGTTGAAGGCAAGAATTAAAAGAGAGAAGAAAAGTGTGTGTATGTGTAGGGTTTTATTAATTTATTTTAATCTGTCTGGAGTCTGGTGTGAAGATTTTGGGATTATTCTTCAATCTCCTGTATTTTTTACAATTTTTAATTGAGCTTGTATCATGTATTTAAGAAGCATGTGATGGGATCACCATCAAGAGGTGCTTGCTTGTGAGTGCTCCACATACGGGCAGGAAAAGATCCTTGGGCACAACTAAATGCAGTACTGGCACTTGTTTTATCCACAAAAGTTTGCCAATTATTATACTACTACTTCAAAACAGTGCCAGATGTATTTAACACTAACAAACGTCAATAACACTTTGTGTTAAAGCTGGGAGCTGACTGCAAGGTACACACTGAGACAGCCCTAGGTACAGGATTGAGGCAAGAGAAAAAAGTAAGCTAAATTGAAGTAATTCTGGTCCTGAAGCCATGTAAAAATGAAACAAACTCTGAAACCATGATGAAATCAGAAAGCTTATTTAAATTATTTTACCTGAAGCGGTCCCTACTGCATCAGCTGAAAAAAGCCAGTGTTGCCTTTCCCTCTGGGTGCTGCTCCTCTTCAATGCAAAGTATGAAGCAAAAGGGAGCTGCTTTAAAGTGAAGTGTAAGGATGAAAAGGTTGCATGAAGCTACCACTAATCAGTTATTGGGATGAACATGAACTTCCCTTTCTTGTTTTGGTTAATCTGCTACTTCAGTCCCGTGGGAGAAGTGCTGTCAGGAGTGCTTTGGAGAGCCTGAGCCCAGAGAGCCCGTGTGCCTTTCCCAGGGAGTCGATCCTGCCTGGAGCTTGGCCAGTGCCTTGGCCATGGGACTGTGCTGCCTTTCCATCAGCCTCCCCCAGGCCTTGTCTCCACAGCTGGGGCACAAAATGCGGAGATTTGCAGACTCTGTGCACTGGAGGAACAGGTGTGTTTCTGGATACTTGGGAGCCTGGGTCTTATCTGCAATTAAAATGTGAGTTCCATGGTTAAAGGGATTAATGAGGCAGCCCAAATGAGAACATTTCCAAAAAAACGATTTTTGCAACTATTCTGGGTTCCATTAGAAACTTCTAATATTGTTCCTTTGATACAGAGTTAATCTTCTCTATAATGAGAATATTGCAAAATACACTACTGGCAGGAATGTGTAAATATTTTATATGAGAGGTAATATAAGTAGGATCAAATTCTGCTTGCCTCAGTGATGCAGATAGTCCCATTGCATTTAAACAGGAAATACAGTGAATAAAGCAGGCAGGATTGGTCCTATATGTGCTCTTTCTATATTTCATTTTCATCTTGAGTTCAGCTTCATTTATGTAATTAACACAGTATACTGATTAAATCATTAACTGTATAGTTCATCTTCCCTAAGCAGCTTGTAGATTGAGATCCTAATGTACTGTAACCCATTGCTAGGATAGCTATAAAATTTTGATTTATGGAGGCAAATATTTTCTGTTCTGGTATCATTTGTGATCAAGAAATGATACAAACAAATTTATCTAAGATAATTGCTTCCTCATGTCTGACAGTGCTAGAAAATTTATCATAAGGATATCTGGGCTAAAGGGAAGGATGAATTTTTAATTCTTTTGAAGCATATTAAACTGAACTTCTTTGAGGTGCCAAGTGTTGAGATTAGAGGTTTACTGAAATAAAATGGGAAGTGTCCTTGCTTTCATACAGCTGCTGTCAGGATTGTGGCAGTGTTAAAGTCAGTCTCACTGGAAATTACTTTGTAGATTTTTTTTTCTTGTTTTTCTATCCCAGTTGCTGAAAGTTTTAAGTGTTAAACTTTTTGTCTTCTGGTCCATCTATTTCAATAATTGTCTCAGCACCTTTGAATTGTAATATTCTAATGAAAAGCACCTAAGTGACCTTGTGAAGTGTGGTAAAGTCATTACAAAGCAGTGCTATGTTTAGAAATTTTATTTTCTTAGCAGTATATCAAGGCAGCATTGTTTTGGCAACATTAAAAAACTACTGCCATCTTCACAGAGTGGCACTCTGTAGTTCTTGGAAAGTCTTGGAAAGATATCCACTCTCTTCCTGCTAGAGGCACGTGTCCCAGAACAGATGTTACAGTACTGTCTCCCAAACATACAGCAATTTATAGAGCCCATAAGTGGTGCAGTATTAACAGTCCTTTATCCAGTAGATACCAATGTCATTCTTAACAAGCCATTAATTGCAGTAATGAGGGTTGAAAATATCTCCAGCAAAACTGAATATTTTGAATGCTACGATAGGAGAAATGATTTTATAAAGCCTCGCCTGGCTATTTAAGTACAGTTTATAGAGGCATTTACAAATATAACTTTGGATTCTGACCCTATCTTTATGAACTAGGACTAAATGGGAAATGAGGGAGTACATTTGGCATAAGAGGTGATTTAAGACTCCTGATGCTCCAATTTCTTCTCCACATGGTTTATTGCCAATAATGTGAAATACTAGCCACAAGATGTCCTCATGAGAAAAATATTGGTTGCCAGCTCTTTGAAAATAGGCAATTGTTTCTGTCTGAGCCTGTGCAAACCAAGCCAGTGCTTCCCGTTTTTAGGTATCCAGTGGTTCTGGAAACCTACATGAGCCAGCAAAGTGTCCTTTGGGCAAAGGCAGTGAATGCACTCTGGAGGCTGAGGGGGCTGATCCCCTCCTCTGCTCAGGTGACAGCTGGAGCTCTGTGCCCAGTCCTGGGCTCCCCGCTAAAAGAGACAGGCACATACTGGAGAGCATCCAGTGAAAGGCCAGGAAAGTGAGGAGGGAACTGGAGCATCTCTCCTCAGGAAAGGCTGAAAGAGCTGGGGGCTGTTCAGGCTGAAGAAGTGAAGGCTCAAGGAACCTTCTCAATATATAGAGGGAGGGAGGGTGCCAAGTGGACAGAGCCAGGCTTCTGTCAGTGCCCCTGCCAGGACTACGGACCATGGGCAGAAACTCAAACACAGGAGATTCCCTTGGAACATCAGGAAACACTTTTCCACTGTGAGGGTCACTGACCACTGGCACAGTTTACCAAGGAAGTCTTCCTCCTTGGAGATATTCCAAATCCATCTGGACATGGTCCTGAGCTTTAGCTGGCCATGCTTCAGAGGCGAGGTTAGACCAGATGAGCTCTGGAGGTCCCTGCCAATGTCAAGCAGTCTAGTTCTCAGAATGAAAATTAGTTTTTTGTCAGTGCTTCAGATTTCCTGAAGTGTTGGGAAAGCCATGTGGCTGCTTTAACTGATGCATTTTCTGAGTAATATCCTGAAGATATTCTGGTAGTAGCATTGTTTGACCAAGAAAGGTTATCTGTTAAATCACCTGAAAACATTTAAAAAAAATATTTTTAAAAAAGTAGTTATTGAAACCAAGCAGGAAATTTCCTCTTATATAGTAAAATAGACTTGTCCAATCACTCCCAACTGTAATTTTCCTGTTGCCCAACATTAAGATAGAGTAAGAAGATTAGATATCCCTGTGGTGCCTCAGAATGGATTTGCTACAGCACCACCAAATCCCAAATGTGGGAGTGCCAATGGGGAATTTCATCACTGAAGAGCTGTCCTGGGAGCTGTCAGCAGTAACCTGCACAAACAGAGTGAGAACCAAAAGGAATTATTTATAGTAGCCTGGGGATTCTGAGACTGTTGATCACCCCAGGGGCAGGGACCTATGATATGACCCTATTTTGGGCTAAAACCTGCAGTTGATAAAAGGGACTGCAAATCATGCCTAGATCTGATAGAACATGATCTCAACCCCAGGTGTCCCAGCGACTCCAAGGCCTCTCTCTCTTCCTGGGGAGCAGGTACTGGCACCTCAGCCAGGAAGGGCATGAACAGCTGTCATTGGGCATGAGGCCCACAACAAGAGATTGAGTTATCTGCAGCAGGAACTCTGCAGAAATTTGACTGGTGGCAGAGTTTAGCTGGTAAGAGTTAATACACACTCTTTGTTGAGAAATTGTGACAGAAATATGAGAAAATCCTTTCTTGCAACCAGCAGAGCAGGTTGAAAGCTGTGCTAGGAAGACGAACATGACAGCAAAGTGGACAGGGGAGAGTTAATGACAAGACATCCAGGCAACAATCTTTTATCTCTAGGGGTTGTAGAGAAATTCATATACTTTTCTTTAACGTGGCTGGATTAGAGACTAGGAGAGAATCAAAAGCAAGTAGGATATCCTGAAGCAGTGAGCCCTGGATTTTTTACTCTCTCCTTTTTTCACATCACACCGTGCTCCTTTCCATCAGGTTTTGATCACAGGTTCTGGTTTGTCTGCAGTTCCTTTTCTATCTTTGATCAATGTTTGTCTTTGATCTCCATGTTTCTGTCTATTCTATTCTTTTGTCTCCAGTCTATGACTATTATATTTTTCCTTTTTTTTCAGTGCTATTATTTGCCTTCCAGTGGGTCTTTCTTCTTGTTTCATTGTACTTTATCTCTGTCCAAAAAGGTGTACTGGGTGTGAACAATGAATGAATTGATTTCAAATGAGTTGATGACAGTGCTTAGCCATATCATACATAACAGCCTACTGAGTGAGTATAATAAGTGACTCAAATCAAAATTAATTCACACTGATGCTTGGCAAATCCATATGGAAGGCTGTGGACTGACAGATCAGAATGGTTTTGTGTAACCAGGGTTTTAAGAAAATGTGTCTTTTAAGTAGAAAAAAGAAATCTATATCTGCCTTTTCCTTCTGCTTTGTTATCTTTGGATAAAACAGATTAGCAAGCATGTAATTGATTAGTTAATTAGTAAGAGTAGGCCCTGAAGACTGGTTACCAAAAAGACAAGGAATGATTACAGAATAAAAATGTAACAATAAGGAAAAAGTTTAGTGGTGCATTCTTGTCTCCCATAGAAAATCTTAAAGCCATGCAAATGCAAACAGGCTTTCTAGCACAGGTTCTACTCTTCCTCAGAGATGGAGCTCCTGTATTACTGCTCTGGGACTTAGACATGTGAGTTGAAAGGAAATATAAATAACTAGGAAGAGAAGACTAATAATTGGAAAAACTTGACAGACACTCCTTTGCGTCATGTTCCCAATCTTGGGTTTGCCACAGGCTCATTCCTAATAAATCCAACCATTGAGTTATAACTGTTATCCAAAGAATCATGTCTGAATTTAAATTAGTTTTTCAGTTATTATTTTTTGAGTGGCTCCATCAAATATATATAAAACTAGGGGAAAGGCCTTGTTGTTTTTACATACAAGTGCTCTTTCCAGAGCATGCCAGAACCTGACATTTCTTTGAAGCTTTTCTAAATTTCAAAGGAGGTAATACATTTAAAACATCTGAAAGTTTTTATGTCTCTCTCTCTCTAATTATTTTTGATGTGATACTTCTCAGGACACATAAAATAAAACATTTTCTGTCTGATCTTAATTGAGGAGACTCTTATCTCCTTCTGTAATTACTGATGAACAAGATTTCTATATGGATTAAATTGCATATTCTCTCAAACTGGAACAGGGTTATTTTTTTTGCCTTTCATACCACACTTTTCTAAAGCTCTGCAATGTCTCCATCCCCATGTAAATACTTTATTTACAGCTGTCCACAGCTGTATTACACTGACTGCTATATAATTACTTTTATTTCTGCAGATTATAACTACCTTAGGTATTCAGAGAGGATGTCTAAGCATAATTACTGTAAGTGGAGAATATTACCATGGTGATTCCATAAGACTTACAGGAAGGATCCTGAGGAATGTACTGAGTTCAGAAGTATTTACCTCAGCCAAGGAAAAGCACAGTGACTCAGGCAGACCCACTTGTGCTGACAGCAAGGTCTTGGTAAAGCTAGACTTCATCTCACTTCACTCATAGAAGGGCAAAGTACATTTGTATTATTCTGCCTCAGTCTGATGGGAATTCATTCCCTGAAACTCCTGAGGGGGTTACCAGGGAAGGATTTGGTGTCATGGGAGGACAAAAGTTTGCTCAGGTCACTTCTCTGCAAGCTTCAGCACCTTAAAGAGTCTGCATTGCTGGGTCCTTGGCTCACTGCTGAGATGTTCATGGGCATTTTCATATTTTTGGACTGAAGTTGGATGCAGGTATTAATCAATAATGTGCTTTGGCCTCCTTATGTGTTACTTTGACTGGCATTCCTCCGAAGAATGAAATGTTGCTTACTCAGAGTGTTTCTAATTCAGAAGTGCCATCCAATGAATTGCCTTTGCTGACCACTGGTGTCAATAAAGGGAAAAAACCCCAAAAACTGCCTGGAAAACCAGTTCAGCTCTATTCTTTGGGCTCTTAATTTTATATCTCTGCTCAGTAAGGTGTAACTGGGTTTGTAGTTATTGATTCTTTTGTGAGCACTGCAGAAGTTCATGAAGAATATTGAATATTCCACTTGTGTGTCTCTCACTGACTACTGGTAAAGGCATATTTTTCATAGTGCTATTGAACACTGGTTTGTTATCTTGGAAAGCAGAAGTACCCATATATCAGAGTGTCCCTCACATGGCCATTGTTTACTGGTTGCTGGCAGGAATTCTAAGTAGATAAAATAAGAAAAGCATGAAGCAGGAAATTATTATATTTTGAAAGAAAGGAAAGCCTCAACTGAGAATCCTGAAACCAGTAAAGCAGAGTAGAGGTCTAAAACTCATGGCTTTCAGTCTAAATAATAAGGCATCATGGTGTAGCTTAAGTCACAGTTCCAACTAAATCTGCTTTATTGTATCAGCAAATACCTTTGCCATTTTGTACTGTTCCAATTTTATTATTTTGCTGCATGTTCTGTTCAAGGATTGACTTGAATAGACTTGAGAAAGATGATCAATACAGGCACAGCAATTACAGATGAATAAATTACAGGCCCTCTCCAGCTGAATTGTAGTAAGAGTTGGAAGCTCGTGTGTGTGGGGTTCACTGAGTTTTCCCACCGAGACTGTCGGATTTGTTATTACTAAACCGTGGTTGTGTGTGCTGTAGGCAGAAAAAGCTGCACGGTTGTGTTTAGAATAATAGTGTTCACAAATAGTACTCAAATAGCTCTGAAATATCACAGTTAGCTGCATCTTCATTCTGTTATCTCACTGCTTCATGCTTCTGAGACCTTTTCCTAGCAGACTATGAAATCATTCCAAATGTAAGATGATAAATTAATAGAACAAAACAAATTGGAGTCAGTAGGAGTGCATTTAGCACTAACAAGACCCATCTGAGTTTCACATTTTCTCTAGCTATGATAAAAAATAAGGCTTGTGTCAGAACTCATCTTTTTTTTAATTGCTCTTGCACAAAGCACTGGATATTATTTTAAGGGCTAATGGAAAGGAGCAGTCTCTCAAATTCTTCACCAAATCATTTTCTTAAAGTAGGATGGAAAAATGTGAGATAGAAGAAGAAATACATTTCATATCACCTAGGGCAGAAGGAATGGATGTTTGGTTTGTTGCACTGCATCATAATGTACAGGGATAGCTTTAGGGTAAATAATGTTAAATATTTGCAGGAAGTGTGAACTCAAACAAGACATATTTAGATGTGGAGTGTTTGATGTTATGTCTGAAGAGGCAAAGAAGTTTCCTATGTTCTCCCTGAAAGTATTGAAAGTTTTTGAGTTTTGCTAGATTTTTTTTCTCTTGGTGTGGAAGGAAAACTATTAAAACATCCTTCTTTTGCTAAACATATTTCTTATCTGCCAATGAACCCTAGCAGCCTGGAAATTAAGGAGCTGAGATTCTATTCTTCTAGAGAATAAAAGACCATTAAACTCTGCCTCCTTCACCTGATGTTTATAATGAATTTTTCTTCTAGCAGGCACCAAAAGTATTTCATTTACTGATCTGTTCTTTGATTTGATTTCCTAAGATTAAGCAGATTTTACAGAGCTCTTTTTCTGTTCTTTTGATAATACTTCATCATAGTTCCTTTGCTTTAGCTGGCTCTAATAGTGTCCTTGTAAAGAAATGTTCAAGTCAACTTGATGATAAGTGACTTGATTAAGAATATAAGAACATCTAGCATTCAGGAAAGTCTTTCATGCGTTGTCACAATATTGTCTTCCCCATATCAAGATGCTTTCCTCTTTTTGAAGGCCACAGTTACATTCTGGACAGTTCACATGCCCTACATGTGTCCTGCAGCCACTCCATATGGCTGGATTTATGTGCCATTTCAGGCAATGTCAGTAGAGTTTGGAAAGACCTGTAAACTTCAAAGAACTCAGAAAAGAGTCTTGGAGTTTGAAAGATGTATATATGTTCTTAAAAAATCTTCTCAAAGTATTTTTTTTTGTGTACATTGCCACTGTCGAGTTGGTTAGGATCAACTAAAAAGGGATATCATCAAGTCAAAGTAAAAAAAACCATGAAGGGATGGGAACTGAAGGGGATGGGTAAGGGGATAAGTTTGCTAGTGATAAAATTTATTTCCTGTAAATAGTTAGCCTTTGTTGCAATTCATTCAGCATTGAAATGCTATGCAGGGAGGAGAATATCCACAGTGTATTAATAAAACTGATCAGCTCTGATCTGACATGTTAAAGTGATGCCATTTGTTAGAAAATGTTTTCAGTAACTCCATTCTGTTTCCTCTTGAAAGAGAGAAAGAGGTGATGAAGGAGCCAGCTTCCTTCCAAGAGACACTTTATGTTAAGTAATTTGGCCAGATTATAAGCAATTTTGTCCCGAATTGAGGATTTCTACCCTTTGGAGCATGGTATGGAAAGGACAATGACTGGAGGACTCATTAAGTACAAGAATAAATTAGTTTGCCCTAAATACATAGTTACAGATATTAATGTCTAGATACAGTTGCATGTCATTACTTTTATTATTGGGGTTCTCATTCTCTACTGATGACCTCTGAAATCAAAATCCAGCTCTTCACTCGTGTTCCTCTTTCCCTGGTGGCACCTTCTGCAGCTGTTGTGATGTGAGAAGCACGGCTGAGCTTTCAGCAAACCATGGAGCTTCAGCAAGGTCAGACACACCCACGGTACCTTAGAGACACACAGGCAGAAAAACCAGAGTGAGAGTGGGGTTAGAGTCAAGTGTCCACAGAGGCAGCCTTTGGGCAGGGTGAAGGGCTGAGGGAGAGGCAGCTGCTGGCCAAGCTGTGGGTGGCCTTGGCTCATGCCAGGGTGGAGGGCTCAGGAGATGGGCCTGGGGGTCTGTCTGGGTTGAGACATGATATATAGTGTTATAAACTATATGAGGAGAACAGAGATTTCTACAGTTGCTAAATGATTATATTTTGTTTGTATTTAATTATTTGTGCAGTGATTATGAGTGTCTGTTCATTCCTTGAGAACTTGATGATCAGTTACAAATAATGAAGGAATAATGCATTATTCCTTCACAGAGTAAATGAAATTAAATGAGCCTTTCACAGTAGCCAAGCACAATCTATAGATTAAGCAAAACAATATGGTACATGTGCTGTGTATGTCTAATTTTTTTCCCTGGATGTTAGTTTATGTAAATATGCAGTTATCTCCCTTGAAATGTCTCCCAAAAAATAGTAGAGAGGAGAAAAAAAAATATTCAGCAGGAGTATATTAATAATCTTGATTATCAGACTGAAAGTGTGAAAATTTTTGAAATGAAAAGCTCTTTTTTTTTTCTTCCACGATTTGGAACATAAGTATGAACAATTGATTTTGATCTTGTAAGCCTGTATAAATGCTGAAGTTTATACTGAGTGGGTGCATTGAGCTTAGTTTCAGAGGCAACTGATAAGAGGTTTATATTCTATGAGTAAATGCTTGTTAGTTACAGACTATTTTTCAAAGCCATTAAAGGTTACATTTAAGACATGAACCTTTCACTGTACATGCCTCTTCTGACTTTTAGTAAGTGCTATATATGGATGTTGATTTCTGAAATATGTGAGAAATACTGATTCAATTTTGTCAATTAATTTCAGAAATGCTCAAAAACTGGGTTCTTGGTTGCCACATTACATTGGAACCATTTCTGGATCACTCTGTCTTAGAGGATTTGGGTATTATTTTAAGTTACATAGCTGCGGTCTGCAGATCTTAGGAATTGTTTTAAAGTCAGGAAACAGATAAACTTAGTTATAGAAGAAGACTTCAACTGGAGAGTGATCCCATTCTGGTAAATTCTTAATCACATCTTCAAACAAAAGTAAATACTCTATTATAATTGAGAACTCAAGTACAGTGGCAGTCTCTCTGGACAAGAGACTGGCAGTCTGGGCTTCTAACAGCTCCAGTCAGCATGTATTGGTCTTACTGGGAAAGGTGAAGAAAATCCTGTTTACTTCAGGTCTGATAAGGGATCTACCTATTTGAGAAGTTATTTAAGCCCTTTTAATGTGTTTTTCTTCATAGCATGCTTGATATTACATATATAATGTATGTGTGATAGACTAATTCTCTGTCTGGTTTGTCTGTTCACAGTTGAGTGTAGCAGTCTGGAGGGATCAGAGGACGAATCCTGGTCCTGTCCTGCTCAAGGAGAACTGGCCAGCAGAGTGGGAAAATGGATCCTCCTGCAGAGAAGCCGCTGTGCATTCTCAGCTCAGAGAGGTTTCTGCAGCATTCTGCAGCAGAAGGCACTGGCAGAGAGCTAAAGTAGGTGGGGAGTGTAGCAGGTGATTTGGAGCATTCCTGGAAAAGCCAAGTGCAGGTCACAGACAAGCCTTGGAAGTGAGGGTAGAGGGCACTTTGCAGGTACAGTAATCAAGAAAGAACAGAGCTTACAGCAAAGAGCTTGCAGGAAACTAAGGAGCCATGGAAATGTGGAGGACTAGAAAGGATGACTGAGGCCCAGGCTTCATCCAGCAATGATTTAACTGGAGAGTAGATCTGTAAAACGTTCTTTTACTTGAAGCTGGTTTTCCAACCTCAAGGTTTCTCTGCTCAGGAATTGTAGCCTGTTTTAATCTATTTTCAAAAAACATTCAATTCTGTATTTTTGCAGTGTAGTGTGTTTACATTAAAAGAAAGCAGATTCATCTCCTAGCCTTGGCTAAATGACACTTTGTGGAAAGTGTCATTTGAAGCAGGGCCTATTATTTGAAGGATTTGAGTAATGATTTTCCATTGTATAAATCAAAGTAACTCTAAAGTCTGAACAGCCCAAACAGATACAGAAAGCCCCTGGGTGATGACTGAAGATTAGCTTTGTGTTTTTTTTTTTTAATTTCTGTGCCAATACATCCAAAACTGAGAACAGATGTGCCAGAGCAAGAATAGAGACTTTCCTTTTCAAAGCCAGTTTGAGAAAGTTCATTATTAAAGACTAACTTTGAGGCTCTTGTCAATAGTTCCAAAATTAAATTTGTCATAACACTTTATATAATGCTAATGATAAGCTATTTATTGTGTGGAAAATGTCAGTTTATTTCTTACTCTCTTCTTTTGATCTAATACTTCCTGACATGTTGATGCCTCAGTATTTAGGTCTCTGCAGTGATTATCCAGGGGAAACCCATGTAGCAGTGGAGAGGGGAGATGTACAAGGATGAAGTGCAGCACCTGTGGAACTGGTTGAGGAGTACAGTGGGCCATGAAATTAAGAAGCTGTTTATAATTTTGATCTGATATCACAGTAGAATGTTTATTGCTGATTTAGATATGTTGCACACTTCCAGCATGAGGCCAAGAGCAGGTAAGATTGAATGAGGGGATGGGAGAGAGAAGAGGCTGGGAACACAGGGATGGTTTCAGGGCAGGAGAAGACTTTCTTTCCCTCCGGAAGGCTGTGGCTGATTGTGCCATTTTGTTTCTGCACACACAGGACAGGGCTGAGTAACTGCAGTAGTGAATGGGGGCATTGCCTCACTGCAGCCCAGGGAAAGGAGCTGACTGGAAAAGCTGGATTCTGCCCTGCCTCACTGGGTGTTGGGAAGGAAGAGGGAAATGCAGCCTGGACTCTTGTATATATGGCACCTGCATTCCAGGTTTGGTTGTAGTGAATATTTCACCTTTAAGCTAAAGGGGAGCAGCGTTGCTGAGAAGGAAAGACAATTCCTTCTTGTGTTCCAGCCTGGCTGCTGTGCTCATGCTCAGAGGAACACCCTGTACAACAGTAGGTTAAGGGTCCACAGGCAGAAGTAAAAGATCAGAGCTCACCCACAGAGCTGCTGGATAGGAGTCTGCTCCTCTCTTTTGAGAGTTAGAATTTTTCTCTGCAATGTAGTTTTCAAGCTAAATCTCTGTAGCTTATTATTGATTCAAAAGTAATTTATTATTAATTATAATAAATACAATTACTTATTAATTTTAATTTATTATAATAGAATATATCATTGTTTATACTATAAATATGTGATTTATTTATAACATATAATATTTATTAAATATAATTATTTAGCTTATTATTGATTCAAAAGTAATTTCAGGGCAAATAAGAATTTTCAGGTAAATTACTGCTAACCATCAAACTCTGCATGGGATTTTGTCTGTTGTGAGAAAACATGGGTAGGTAAGATTGTAATATTCATGTTCTGTAAGAACTCCACTAAGATTAATTTTAAACTTCCCAAATAACAGCAGTTCCATTTGGATCTTCCCATAAAAAATCAGAGTTAGAAGCAAACCCAAACTGATCAAAAATGTTGGGGCAAAAATATTTGGTTTTAAATTTCATTAAGGCATTTCTATGGGCTCAGGCATAAAATCATCATCAAACTAGAACCACCCAAAAGTTGAATTCAGGCATAAGCCATCTTTCAGTGGATCTTTACAAATCCTTGTGTTGATAATACTCTCTAATTTACTGACTGGGAAGTCATTCATCATCCTCCTATTTATTTTCCAGTTGTCAGACGATGGATAGTGGTAAAATATTTAAACAAATTCTGAAGCAAATAATTGTAGATAAAAGTCTCTTACTATGCTTACGATAGACAAACACCTATCCCTCCTGCATTTCTATAAATCCCATTTAGTATTGGAAACAATCTTAAATCTTGCTTTTGACTAACAATTATTATTCTCTAGGAAATTTTAAGCAATGAGTGAATTTTTTTTTCCCTGTTTAAAGAATATATATAAGTTAGAACTAAAGCGGCATGTAGCTTACACAGAGCTGGAGTTAATTTAATGGAATTATTTCTTAAGGCTCAATGGCTGCCCTCAAACCACAGTTTATCGATTTATTGGGAAAAGTAACCCTGTCATTAACCCAGGTCTGCTGAGAGCTGCCCAGCCCTTGTCTGTAAGTCCTTGTTCAAACCAGGTGATAATAAGTCATGGAAGGAGCAGCTCGTAGGTATTTTCCTTGCCGGGTTTGTCTGGATTTGCTCGGAGAGAGGCGCTGAATGCTGTGTGCCAGGGCAGCCCCGCAGCTCCCCCGTCCCCAGGGAGCTTCACTTCACAGGCCTCGCTGAATTACCTGACCCGCGCCTTCCGTCAGGCTGCCTTGGCTCTACTTCTGACAAACCTTCCATACCTCCGAGGCCTGGGCCATTGTTTGGCTGGCCTGCCCACGAAATTCTTGCTGCGCGTGTACGGTTGTAGCTGTCTCTGCTGTGTCTTGTCGCACTGACCTTTCGGCAGTGTCTGAGAGGAGCCTGGCTGTGCTGGCCCATCTCCAGCCAGCCCCGTGCTCCAGCCCTGGCTGGCCGCAGGATCTCGGGGCCCTTCCCGTGCTGGGGGCCGCAGGGCTGGAGGCAGAAGGGCGGCGTGTCCCAGGAAAGGGGAGGCTCGGCATCCCCGGCCCGAGCTCCCGCTGGCTCTGTAGTTTGCATCCACTGCCCCAAGGGTGCACTGCTGGTTCGTGTTCGCCCGTCCCTCGCTCAGCCCCGGCGGAGCTTCTCCCCTGCCTTGGGAAGCAGCACTAACCCAGGAGTGAGCAGATTTGCTCCGCCTCTTACCCTCCGCTGGCAGGATGGCTGGGATCCCTGAAAAACTCACTTCCAGAGTCAGGAGCTGGGTGTGCCCTTGGATTTGTTCAGATGGCGCTCATTAGAAGGAGGAGGTAGAAGCACAAGAGTACCTTTGTCCCAAAGCGCACAGTGCCTTTGAACACTCCAGCAGCGTTTGAACAAAACAAGTGGCCACTTGCTGCAGTATAAAGAAGTGTTTGAAAGACTGAATGCTGATTCCCAAGTTATGACCTCTGATAATGTTTTTAAAAGCTCTCCACTTTTCCCCTGACACAGGTGGTCTTAAAACAGACATTAGCAGCTAACTAGGGTACTGCTAAACTGGATAAGGAGGATTTTCTTTCCTGGAGATTTTCATCCAGTGAAGGGGGTTAGACTACCGGAAAGATGTTGGTTGTTTCCAGTGCCCCATTTCTTCTTTCCCTACTCAGTGGGTGATCAGAATAGAGAGCTGTTTTACCAAATGCAATATTTTCAGATGGAGGAATTCATAACTAGCAATTCTTCTATAGTTAAACAAAAGTGGGGTTATAGCCAAGCATATTCTTTACTCCCCCACATTCTGTATTTTTCATTAGGTTTATTCATAGTTTTGCCATTGACAGAGAAATAACTTTAAACATTCTTCCTCATAGGAAACAAATGGTCTAATTCTGGCTTCTTGAGCAGACAGGCTTTGTTTATTGAGTTTTAAACATGTTATATAACTCCTCTTATCGCACATTTTGGAATTCAAAGGCAGGTTTCTAGCTGGAAGGTCTCTGATAACATCCTATTTTCTCTTCTATTTTTCCTACCTACAGTTTCCAACTTTGTGGCACTATTAATTCTCCATCAATAATTTTAGCCAGTCTCTTCAGGTAACAACAAAACCTAACTTATGTTAGAGGCTATTTTTCCAATATATAAATCCTCTGCATTTTATAACCTATTTATTATTAATATCTTACTTCCAATGGAACCTTATTCAATGACAGCATAGAGCAGCTAATAATTAGGGTTTCCTATGGAAACTTTAAAATATGTATATTGAAACTCACTATCAGGGGATTGTATCCTTTCAGAGGAGGATACTTCTTTATCAAGTTCTGTACCCTTTCAGAACAGATTTTACAAACTTTTTTATTGCAAAATGCTCTCTCATGATTTGCAGTTATCTGTATTTTGAGTTGGAATTCTTTGTACTTTGATGAAAACAGTGGACACATTTTTGTTAAGAAAGCCCTCTACTTTCATTGTTTCAATTCTGACAGTCTGAAAACAGTGTCTGTTCCTTTGTAGCTACAGCCCATCTCTCCAGGAGCACCTTCTGCAATGACCCCGAGCCAGACCCATCCCTCCAGCTTCCATGTCTCCCCATTGCCTCCAAGCAGACTTTTGAGCTGCCATCTGCAGTCTCAGCCTTCTTCTCAGACTCCTGTAATGTCTACTAAAGATACTTGTGCAGATAAAATCAGGTTTGTAACTTTAAGTCAGTCAGATCTGTTAAAAGAAAAAGCAAGAGAAATGCTTTTCCACCGGTGGAAAGGCTAAAGCTGGGTTGCCAAAGCTACAAAGCTGCTTCATTCCTTGTACAGGTTGCAAGAGACTTTTGCAAGAAATTTTGTCTGAGGGAGATTTGCAGCCCTTATCCCCAGGCTGAATCACCAGAGCCCTGCTCTGCAGTGACATTCTGCAGTTCCTGGAGTACAAGGACTTACGGCAAAGACTGCATTTTCTCTTATGCACTTGTGCACTTTCAGTGCAGAGCAGTCTTGGGAGAGAAAAATTATGTAGTTTGCTACATAAATTCTAGGGTTTGGTGGGGAACTCTGACAGCAAAGCTTTTTATGTATCCCTGATCACCACTGTGTGTCCAGGAGGATGTGCAAGTTTACAGGAAGCATCAGGAAGGGATGTTTACTGTCACATTTAATAAAGCTCCATGTTCAGAGAAAAAAGCTTGCAGTACTAGTTGTGGCAATTGCTCATTGGAAATGTGCCCCTTTTATCCTGGGTTTGGTGCTATTTCTGTTGTGTGTAAGCTTTTCGTCATGTAACTTGGATTCCTGAATCCCAGCATATGGGCTTTCTGATTTATTTATGTTGTTGATGAAGGTGTGATTGCTTAACTTCTTTATCTGACTCTTTTTTTATTCTTTCACTTCATGCCTGGATTTCTGACAAAATTTTAAATAGTGAATAATGAATTAAGCAAGATGTTTGGCTGTACCAAATGTTACAGTGTCTTTTGGGACTCAGAAAAGTTGCACACATACTGAACTCAGCTTTGGTTGGAAACTTGTGTGGGTGGCAGAACACACCTATCTGAAGTGCAAAGGCTGAGGACTTAATGGTAAAACTCATCTTTTCCAGAACCAAAGAGAACTGTAGCTATGTATGTCATTACCTGTCTTCTGCAAGATGTAATGAAATTCTTGGGCTTGTTTAATGTCTTATAATTCACAAGTTTTGTGTCCAAGAAAGGTAATGCAAGCTCTTGGCCCAATAATAGTATATTTATATTATATGCATTAAAGCAGGCTAGGTTGTCTCTTGCAAACATCAAAATGCACACTACCTTCAGCAATGAGGGGGCTATAAAATAATTTAGAATATAAGTAATGGCTACAAACTAAAAAACACAATTGGTAAAACTATGAACTAGGAATCAGTTTTGCTGAAGACAACTTAAAATGAAGGGAGTTTGTCAATTAACCCAAATAAAGGTTTAGGTCCCAGATAAACTGCTCTCTGTTATTCTAGCACCATATTTGGATCCCTTCCAGCTTTGGAGAGGGCAAAGTTTCTTACCTGGGAATTACATCAATTACTTGGGAAAAAACAACCACAGTTTTTTTTCTCTAAACTCTATTTAATATGCTGTCAATTAATTTCTAGGTAGGTTATGTATTACATGCTGATTTGAAAGTGCAACTTTGATTGCAGTGCAACCTGTGCCCAGTGTAGGGTGTTAGACTGGGCTCCTTCTCTGTACAGGACTTGTTTGCAGTATGTGTTGTTTTCCTTTGATCCTGTGTGGCTGTGGGTACATGGGATAGACTTCAGCTTTGTGGTTTCCATTTAGGATTAATTGATGTTTTATTTTGGGATATTTAGTTGAGGAATTAAGACATTACCACTGTTTCTAAGAGACTAAATAAATTTTCTTTTTGTATTGATGTATTGCAGGTGATTGCAAATTTTTCCTGAAACAGGAGGTTCACAAAACTTTCTGTGCATTGACATGACTCATGAGGTAGCAGAGCTGTGGAAAAACCTGTCTGCAGGATTTTTTGTTTTGGAGCAGCCCTCTCCAGTTCATCCCAGCCATGGAGTTGTCCTGCATTGCTGTCCTCTCCTTACAGCACAAAGGAAACCAGGTAGGGCTGGAGCAGGAACCAGTGCTGGGAACTGAGCTGTGGGGCAAGATTAAATCTCCAATTTCATCTCAGACTTTTTGTCACTTCAGTTCTCCAACTGGAAATAAGGAATCTTGCTAAATGGAGTGCAAATTGGAGAAAGAAGTCCAGGAATGATTGTGAAGTAGCCTGGTGCTGTGGCAGGGCTGGCCAGGTGCTCAGGGTCATTGTGTGCTAACACACAGCTGAACAGACAGCAGGAGATGTGAGCCAGCAGGGGCCATTGTTTTCTTAAAACTGGAGAACTTGTAGGCTGGGATATCTGTTCTGCAGTTCCCCAGCACTGCCTGCTCTGCCAGGATAGACAGTCGGAGTGCAGGAGGGAACACCTCCGAGGAAGATCCGTAGTTTTCTTTACATTCTGTCTTGTACTGAGCACTCTCTGGCACATCATTAACAGCCTTCCTTCACTACAGGATCTTAGTGATTAAAACCTCTTTAATTACATAAGGCCTCTTGAGAAATATTATCTAAAAAATTAGCAAAGAACATCGGAAGCTGAGTTACCTAGGCAGATGAAAGGTTTTTTAAAAATCAATCTAAGTAAGTAGTTAGAGACCAGTTAAAAGTGGAAATAACCTTTTGTCAAATGTGATATTTTTAAGATTTCAGATTACTGACTAATCATCATTAATTAAGATATTAACAGAGCAAGAGCATCTGGATGCTTGTTTCTGTGCCTGAACTCTTCCAAAGGTGTGGCTGATGTGTATTTTTCCTGCATTGTTTTTAATTTCTATTTTATTTCTCCAATCAGACAATCAACAAATCCAAAAAATACTGGTCCTAGGAGTGGAAAAAAATTTTGTACTGTTATTTTCACTTTTCATCTTTTGTTGGAGCTTGGTTTTTCAGAAAATCTAATGAATTTCTGGGGCAGGTAAAACATTGACATATGTATGTGTTTTGGGTATTTTGAGGGCCTTTTATTTTTTAAAGTGCCATGTCTTTATTAGTAGACTTTCATTCTAAGCCAGATTTAGAAAGGTTTCCATCACATCTTTCTGGCCCAGTGATAAGCTTAGAGCATCTCAAGGAACAAAATAGTTATGAAGCTATAAAAGCATCTGTACCTTCTCTGAAATAAGAGATCACCAACTTTCCAGAAATAGAGATAAATGCAGTGACCAAATCACTTGACAGGTTTAGTAAGTCCAGCTCAGTAATATATTTCCTCAGTACCATCGTTAGACAAGTTTTGAGATCTTGTTATTAATATTATTTGTCTGAAAAAAAGAGCTTATGTCCCTGTACCTGATGGACTGTCCAAAAAGAAGAAAAAGATACAGCAGACAAGAGGTTTGAAGGCACTCAAAGGTATTTATTAGAGCAGGCTCTTCTTTGTGTGATGTGAATGTAGACATAGGAAAAGTGTGTGCAGACAGCATCCTGCCAGTAGGTTGTGATGAAGATGTTAAGAACAAAGTGGGAATTTGAAAGGGCACAACTGCTGGCTACTGGAGCTACAACCAAAGGTTTGTCAGAAGCCATTCAGGGCTGAGGCTTAACCCAGCTGCAGTGCAGAAGGTCTCTGTGTCCTGGTGAGCATGGCTGGGAGCCTGTGTTCATTCTGTCACTGCCTGTGGTGGTGTTACTGCACAGGGGCTTTCCTCTGCTCCCTGGGTATGTGCTGTGAGCATCCTTTCACATGTTCACTGTACTCTGCAGTAATGGTCCCTTCACCTGTGAGGACCAGAGCCTGCTGAAAATCAGTAGATCTATGGAACAAGTGGGATCCTGCAGTGAAGGATCTGAGCCCTGGCAGTGCCAGCTTTGTCCAGAGAGGAGGGACTGACACCCTGTAGCTCCCTACAGCAAGTTTCTGTCACTTGTGCTAACTTCTTCACTGATAATGACCACACCTGGGAGCGTAACAAAGGTTTCCAAACACTGATGTGAAGTGAATTGATTTGATAGACAAACACTTGCAACAAATACTTTATATTTTTTTGTAGAATTTGCTATTTTTCTGCTTCGTATTTCAGTTGCAGCCAAGAAGTATTACCTACAGTACAAAATGGTCACTACTCTTTTTTTTTTAATGCTTCATCTTCTCAGCTATTTTTAACTCATACTTTTAAATTGAGAGAGACAGCAATTTATACTATGGAATTTGATTCTCTTTGTTTTTTCTTCACTTCTTTTTTTAGGGGCCTAACCCATTCATACATGTGCAGCAAAACTTTATCTCTTTCCAAAGAACAGGTCTCCATATTAAAAGCAGAATGAGTTTGTACTTGCTTAGCCACCTTAATATTAACTTTGCAGCACTTTATAGGTACAAGTTAATTAAGTTCTGTTGGAGTGCTGTTACAGCATAGACAGGGACAGGTGAATTGATAAACAGAGTGAAAGCATGGTTTCCCTAAATTCATAATGGGATGAAGCCAGCCTTGTGATGTTTTTTTAGCCCCTTTATAGAGGCTTATGCAATTCAAAATTCTCCTGTTCAGTGTTCCATTTTTCTAGCATGTAAAAGAGAGAATTGCAATGCACATCATAGAGGTGATCATTGCATTTGTGAGTTATAACCTCATTTTCTTTACCTCTTCTTGATTGGTCCCTTTGACTTTCTAAGTTTAGCTTCACGTTTCTTCTATGCTTCAGTACTATAAATATCCCTAGTGCTAAATTTCTCTATTTTCTAAAATCGCATCTAGATCCTTTCTCTTGGCATTTTCAACGTTATCCACATCCGGCATCCTCCTGGCCGAGTTTCTGTACTCTATGTGCTTCCAAGGAATTATTAAAGCTGCAGCTCATGGTGTCTGTTTATGGTGCAAGGAAGTCACATATAAAAATCTGTGGACTGGATTGTGTACAGTTATAGAGAGACATATGCATACATTTGCACATATTAAGTACGAAGATGTAAAACATAATATCTGCAGAATTCTGAGTCCTTAGAATAATTCATAGTTTCACTACATTTCTCGGTATTATTAATTCAGCTGCAGGGAGATATGATGGTGGCAAGGTTAGATTTTCTTCTTCAGAATTCTTCTTTAACATATTATTTTTACATGATATATGGGTAATGTGAAAAGCCCATCAGGACCCATCAGAAAAGTGCCAAACCCCCAGCTTCCCTTCTGTTTTATTCAATAGAACTTTAGCTTTAGAACTAATGAGTATGATCATGATCTTGCCCTAGTAATAAAATGTAAAACCACCACAATGCTACTTGGGGGTGTGTTTAAGATACTATGTCATTTTCACTGAAAATTAAAAGCAACAAAGACATATAAATGTTTTAGGTCCATGAATTAAGGTCAATTTGTGCTTTGCATTAAATATATATCAATATTTTCTAAGACGTCAGAAGAGAAAGGGTCATGTTCACTGCGAGACCAAAATGAAGCACAATTACCATCTCCATTCTCATTGCAAGGTTTACAATTCATGCTTTATTTAAATTATAGTTTGCTTAAAAATAAAATTACAAAGTCTTTGATGTTGTTCCTTAGAAAAACTGCCTTCCTAATGCTCTCCATTAGACATCATGTGCACTTTTTAAATCTCCAGATTGGGAATACATTTGAAGATAAATTTTGACAGCCGTCAGCAGATAAAGATTTGCATTGGGACAAGAACATACCCCAGAATTTTCAAGATAATTCAATTTTAGATTCAATTTCTGCTTCAGAAACTAGCATTTATCAATTCTACCATATTAAAATTCAGGTCTGAAAATAAAATGAAGCCAGAAAGCAAAAACAGTGATTTGTCACAATTCTTTAAACAGTTTTACCTCCCGTTTACCCTGAACTTTGAGATTTATATATTCCAAATAAGTTTTTCACAGTTTAAAAATCTCAGATGTGGAGGTAGTTTTTTAATTTGCTTTCTGACAGGCCTCAGGATATGTAAGTCATTCCCCTTCTCTGTTTTAATCCCTACCAAGCACTTCCTGCACTGACCTTGTGGATGTATCAGCTTTGTTTGGATCCATAAAGCCTTGATCCAGTGGAATTGGATAAGCAATTGCTAAAGATGGTATTTGAATAAATATACCTATACTTAAATATGTGCAATATGATTAATCTAAGTCATAAATATGAGCAGTAAGGTCCAGTGCTACTTTTCAAATAACTGATAATTCTAGAGCCAGTCTCAGGTGTAAACTAGAATTGAAAAAGAGTCTTGGGATATTTCAAGTGTCAGTCTTTGATTCATATTGGGTCTAAAGCTGGATGGATTTGTGGTTTGTAATTAAATGAAAATAATTTCAGTATTTCACTGTGACTGATTTTTAAGCTCCTTTTGGGAGGGAACGATCTTCCTTTCTTCTTCATGGCAGTGTTTACTTGAATGGGACTCCAGCCTAAAAGGCATAGTCATAATAGAAGTTTCTGTGGTGTTTTTGGTGAAGGCTATTCAAAATGCATGTGTTCCAAAACTGCTAAGAATTTAAATTACTAAATTATGAATAACAATCTTTTACCCCCCACAAGACACATCAAAAAATCCCAAGTACTCTTTTGCATGAATCTTTCCTGATCAAACAATTGTGGATAGCCCTGTGATTAATTACTATTAAAAAAATCAGCTGACTGAATATTTAAAAGCAGAGCTACACAAATACAGCTGCTTTCTAAGTACAGTTTTCCTCATACTTGCTAAGTTATGTTCTTTTTCTTCTCCCCCCACCCCCCTTTTTTTTTTTTAAATAACTTTTAAGAGAACTCCAGTCACATCAGTGACAAAACAGACATCAAGCAACCAGCAGCTATCCATTAGAGTCACATCTGGTAGGTTTGACTGACACTCAGGAGCACTGATTAACCACAGAATAACATGCCAGAAATGTAACAGGAGATGTCACTTCTGCCTGATACCAATCAATCACTCTCTGCAAGCACAAATGCACATTCACAGTGGAATGAGTTTGACCCACACTCTTATCAGAATAATAGAGAGAAACTATTGCCAGACTTCTGGATGGGAAAAATAAAGTACAAGGCAAATGGCAGGAAGCAGATTCACAGATGGGAATTCATGTTGTTAAATGGCACCATGGCATATGACCATGAGAACCAGACAGTTATCCATATTGTAGAAGATGTGTTTGATCTGAGGATTGCCAGTACTCGAATTACGGAGCTGAAATATGTAAAATAATATAGCAAAATCCTGGTGCAGCATTTTGACAGCTCAGTGCTTTAAAGATCACTTTTTCCATCAATACAGAAGATAAAACATTATAATGCTTGCAAAAAGCAAGGGTCTTGGAAACTGAGAGCTGGTTCTTGGCCTAGATTAAGTAGGGCAATTAAGCATGTGCTAAGAGTCTGCCACTGATGTTTTTGTTGACTCAACATATTTAAATTCCTTTACACGGAACATGCTTATGTGCTATGAATCTCTTTATGCTTGAAGCTCCAGTATTTGAGGTCTCAAACTATCTTCATTTACTGAAGGTCAGATTCCACCTTGCTAGCCAGTTGTTTGCAAGGGAATGCTCCTGCTCCTGCAGCTTGAGGCACCACTGAATTTGGTTCCAGTTTCTTTGTGTTTGGTGTCTTGCCAGACTCCATGGAACGATGCTGGAATAATTTGAATAAGTCATAGGGAGTTGGGAGCACAAAGAGAATTTTCCAATCCTCTTAGAAAAAGCAACAGTAAAAAATCATCCTGTGTCTCCAGTTCATTTAGGCTGTTCCACAGAACCTCCAGTGCAGGCCCTGGCAACACAGTCCAAAATCTAACAAATATTGAAACAGAGATACGGTACAAGGAGACAACATGTGGATTCCCCAAAACTGACCTTGATACTTCCTTTGAATCTCTACTGGTCTATAATATTTTTTTAGATTTTTTATACCAGCAAGGAAGATTTTTCTAGCTTGTATTTTTTGAGACAGCTGTATGCCCCAGCTGTTTTAACAGATACATTGTACAGTAACACTTACAAACTATTACAGCCTGTTAAACCTACTGCAGCAAAAAAATGCTTTGCCACAGCCTCCAATTCTGCCTATATACTTGCTAGATTGGTGTAAATCAGTGAGGGCCAACTCAAAGCAGGGATGATTTGAATGGGAATAACAACTGAGAACAGAACAGATTTTTACATTGAAAAGAATCAGTCTATCTACAAAGTAAAATACCCATTACATATAATTATTTTCTGAAACAAAAAATTGATTTGGTATCTAATATAGAGCTTGCATAGTATTTCACAAGAAATGACTGTGCAACAATTTTCTTTGAAGAAGATGGCTTTCTGAAAGCAAGCCGTATGCATAATGCCCCCTAATAAGAGATGAATCTGATTGAAAATAACTGTGCAGATAATCTCATTCCATTTTTAAAAGCACTAAGCTCTGTGTGATTGGCACAATTGCATTAATAATTTATAGCCATTGGGAATTGTTGGTTTCTGCCTTTTTTGGGAGTGTGAATCACGAATGATTGCTCATTTTAACAATATTGAAAAAGATTGTAGAAGTAAAGCTGAAGGGAGGAAATGTGCTGACAGAATGTGCAATAATTGTGTTGGCCAGCCTGGCTCCTGGAGCTGGCTATCAAACATGCTTTTGCTACACAGCTAGTGAGAATCCTTATGTGAGGAAAACATCAGCTCTGGAAACAGTCTCCAGTGACTGCTATTGTTTGAAAACCATGAAAACTCCCTATATTGTTTATATTTTAGATGTGGTATAAAATAAATTCCAAAATGTGCAACTAGACTTTATTTGGTTTGTTGCAACGTCAAAAAGCTTTAACACTTAAGCTGTCACTGCTGTTCCTGATAGAGCAAAGTAGGACAATCAAAAATGATGCATGAAAGGAGCTCTCTGTGCTTGGCTTGCCTGTTTTCAGCATGCAATAGTATATAATTGTTTATTGAACTTGTTTCTTTGGGGATTGAGTGCAGCCTGTTTTGCAGAAGGATCAGACCTTAAATGTAGGATCAATTAGTATTCTTACCTTTTGAGACATGTGCTCAATACACTCCTTCAGATTTGAAAGTGTATATATTTCTATACTGTATTATGTACCATTTAGCTGTTTTCTTTAATGCTAAAATACATCTCATGTACTGGAAAATTCATTTTTCTGTCCATACAGACAGCAAACAAAGATACCCAGACTTGGTGATGAACAGCTGGTGACTTCTGATCTATAAAGACAAATTTAATCAGTGTTCATAAACCTTTACAAACATATAGCATTTCTGTACAAGAATCAATTTTAATTAGTCAAAGGTTTCACACACATCCACTCGTTTAACAAAACTGCATTAATAGCATTTACTGTGCCTCTTTTAAGCTACAATTTTTAAAAGCCCGAGTCTGAGTCCATTCACTAATGATGAGCTTATGTCTAAGCAAGAGGTTCTGTTTAATTATTTGGTTCAAATTTCTGAGGAAAAACCAGAACATTTACTTCTGACTTATGGTTCAGCAGGAATGCTCTCAGGAAAGAACTGCAATCAGCTTATCACTAGGAATAAGACTTGGCAAAGAGTCTCTCAGAGATCATGGTTTATGATTTTCCTCTTCCTTGTTTTCCTTTACAGCTGTTTGGGCTGCTGCCTTCATTTCTGCTTCCCATCTTTCTGCAGACATGAACCAACAAGCTTGGGACAGTTTTTCCACAACAGTACTGAACAACTGGGAGTTGTCTGAAACTCCCAAGCTCGGTCCTATTTTCTGTTAACACAGCACTAACATCGAAAGGTACAATAAAAACTAAGACTGCTTTGTCTCCAGTTTCCTCAGCCTCCTCCATCAGTGTCCAGCAGCTGCCGCTCACACAGTTCCCAGCGGCTCCGAGCGCCCTTCCCAGCAGGGATATCCCGGCTGGCGGGGGTTGAGGCAAGTCTGTCCTCGGTGCTATCTGGTTTCAGGACCCAGGAACACACGCTTAAGCCTCGTGGTGAATCCTCTCAGCTTGGCAGGAGCCTGCACAGGGCCCTTCTCAGTTTTTATCTCGGTTTCCCCTCGCAGGTCCCGGGGCAGTGAGGTCGGGGAGGCGGCGCCCACTCGTGGGCCCGGCCTGGGCTCTCCCGCTCGGGATGGCGATTGCCGGGGTGTCCTGGCAATCGCTGCCTCCGGGACTCTGGTTCTTGTCTCCCCTTTGGAAGCTCCGAACGTGCTTCCCTCACCCCCATGGCTCAGGGCACGCTGGGGTACGCTTGTGATTGCTGCGGCAGAAACGCGGCTCTGTCGCTTAAAAGCTCCAGCGAGTCAAGAGGGTGATACAATTTACATGACTTCAGGGCTGTGAAATCCTGATGGGATCCTCTCAGCCAGCCTCTCTCCAGCTGGCACTGAAGCACTTCTGAAGATAAATGCTACAATTTTCAAAAGAGCTTGAGAGAGTAGGTGCCTGATCTCCTTGGATTCCTTAGAAAATCCCATTTTTAAAGCTTTTGTACTATTAAAATATAATGTGTTCTCCTTTTTTATTTTTTTTTTTCCAGAATAAGGGAAGACTTTGTTTACTGAAAATAAACTTCAAAAGCATAGTGTTTTAAGGTATTTTTCTTTTTCTTAATTACAATGCATTTTGCAGTTCTTTTGTAAGTATAGCTATTGATTTGAAGGAGCCTGTGTGGAGGCACTCAGTGAACAGATTGAAAAGATAATCCTATTATGTTCAATCTGACTACAGGAGTTACTGTAATTTTATTTTTTCTGAGGGGAAGTGTAAGGCTTTTCTATGCATGTGTGGGTATCTGGGTGTAAACCACATGCAGTAATTAGATAAAGTCAGCAATAATAAGAAACTTGTTAGTTTTTAACAAGCTAGAGCTAACAAACTAGGAGCTTCCTATTAATAATTTCTTGAGCTTTATGGTGTGATTATTTGTGATTATTTCTGAGAAAATTAGAAAGATTTGAACTTTGAAAGCTTAGCAAACTACAGACCTATTCCCTCTACAAAATAAGATAAGTACAAAATATAGACTTCTAAGAAAATTACTATGTAGAACTGTCATTCTTGCCACAGGGGAAGTGATTATGACTCGATAAATCTTAATTCCCATTGGATCTTCTAGACTTACTCTAGACTCCCTGGGAATTCTTCCTAGCAGCAACAGCTATTTCTTGTCTTTCCTTTCTCCAGTCAAAGACTGTGTCATTTATGACCCTGTGTCTGGACTCACTTCACTATCACATGTTTATTAGCACATTTTACTATGCATTTTTAAAATAAAAGTGAAAAATCACTCCAGTAGATTCCAGAAGGATCTGGGGAAATGAGCAAGCAGACCTATAATTACTGATGTTGAATGTTACCTCATTTTCACATTAATTCTATTGAATAAATCTCAATGTGGAGACATAAGATCTTTAGCATTTTGAAACTGGTCTGTAGTGATGAGTTATAGACCATTAGCCAATTGTAAATTTTATTCTTTTTTCCCTGAGTAACACATCAGGAAAACACCCTACTTTGTAAAAAGTGAGAAGTACTATATACTTCTGAATTTTTTTTCATATTTTAAAAATTTTTCAGTTATTCTCATATTTTCTCCTCCCAGTATCTGGTGATTTTAATTCAGATCCAGAAGAGCACAATAGCATTTGCTACTATGCTATGTAAATTATGTAAAAGGGAATGTCAGACTTGTCTGTGGAGCAAGCTCTTGTAGAGCCTAGGAAAATTACAAGAATTTGTCCACAATGTAATCTGAACACAGAATTTATAAACTGTATTATATTTTATATTACATTTTTGTAATATAAATGTAAAACATTGTTTTTGTGTAATTTTCCTTTCTTTGCCTAGGGTATATATGCCAGAAATTATGAAACTACTTATTGTCATTAGTGATATGCATTATATTATACAGAAGTGAACACCTGAAAGACAAGAACAATCAAAGAACAGCAAAACATATTTGTTTTAAATGATAGACAAGGAGAATGATGATTCATAAGAGGAACTGTAAGTGTTGATTTTCCAGAAGGGATGGGAACAATTGATTAAGCTACTGTGCTTTTGAATCAAAAAGATGTAGTGAGCATAAGCAAGTGTCTAGTTCCTGTGCTTTAAACTGCAAACAAGACCATACATCCCACACTGAGTTAACAAGCCTTTACTGTAGGTGTTTTCATTATTACTATTACATTATAGGCAAGCAATTACATTGAGTATAAAACCTTTTTTACACTTCACTGATTACATTTTTAGTAACAGCTCATGAACAAATTGATCACCTCTTCAGAGGATGTTCATTAAAAATTGCCTTTTTTAGTGGTTCTCTAAGGCTTTTCAAGTTTGTGTAAACAGTGATTGCAGCTCCCACTGACACTCTGCTCCCATGGAGCAGCAGCTTCCCCGAGCAATGCGGGGAAGGCAACACAGCTCCGAGGGCTCTGCACCAGCCTGGGCTCTCCAAGCAGGTGAGAGATGGATGGAGAGTACCCAGAGTATACAGGACAATTATTCCATCAACCCATCGTCCTCCTTTCAAAAACTGAGAGCTTTAGATCACTCTTGAGTGTAAGGTCATATCTGAGCCCCATTAAAGGTGTGTTAGCTGCATTCCCTGTGCTCATCTGTTTTGAACCTAATTGCTCCTTTTTCTTCCACAATTTCTTGTGGTCATGAGGCTCACAGTTTAATCCTGTGTTGTTTGAAGGATGAGTTGGGATTTTTTTGGTTTTTTGTTTTTTTTTTGTCAAATTATCTGTTTCATCATTTTAGTGGATGTATCCTATTTCTCATGAAATGGAGAATTCTTGCTTTTCTCAGTATTAAGGAGACATAAGAGCTGACAATTGAGGAGCTACTTCAGATACCGTCATCATGCAAATGGACCTCATGGATTCAAGGTAAACCCTGCATGTGGAGCTCCAAGCCCCTGCCAGGGCCCTGCCACCTCTTTGCAGACACAGCTGAACCTCCTCCAAACTTTTGGTTAAAGAAGGTGTATTACCAAATGGTATCCAGATGAGATAATTTAACATTACAAATCCTTATGCAGCTTTTAGGAGAATCACTTACTTGCTAAGTAGAGTGCAACTGCTCCTTGGGAGCCATTTCAGTCTATCAGGTAAATCTGTAATTAGTATCCAGTTGATCTGAAGCGTGGTGCTGTCATTATATTGATACAGACACACACATTAGCAAACATTACTGCCTGGGCTCAGCAGGCAATTCACAGACTAATAACTCAGGCAGTTTGTTTTTTTAAAGCCTACTCACTTTTGTTTCATAGTTAACATATAAAGTCATAATTGCAACAACATTTTTTATTTTCACTTAAGCATAAAACAGATGAGACATCTATAATTTTTTTTCTGTGATTTCTATTCTTTAAAAATAGACTATTAATTTTTTTGAGAGAACAATGAGATTTTTTTGTTGTTCTTTGTCCTCTAAGCACATAGGTTGTGTGGTTAAATTGGCAGCAACAGAAAAAAAAAAAAAAAAGAGGAAAGATTGTCAGTGGTTTTTGTGAAAATAAATTTTAAAAAAAGTTTGGATTTCATGCAACCAAATGAAACTGCAGTTCAATTTGTCTGAATTTCACAATTTGGTTCTTTAAACGGCAGTGGTCCATGCCCCTTAGAAGCAAACAGAAGTCCCATATTTCAGCCTAAATGTTTAAAATATATAGTCATGACTAAAATAGATGGAAAAATGATGTGTCAACTTGTATCTACTCTACTTCCATTGCCTTCAATAGAAGTTAAGATAAGTACACTGAGGTGCATTTTGCAGAAAAAATTAAATTCAGGCATAGGATGCTGTGAAGTCTCCATGGACAGGAGCAGATACACAAATCAAATACTTTGATTAACCTTTCCAGATGATAAAAAATTATATTGCACTTTAGTAATTCAATTTTCTTCTGACTGGTGGCTTAAGACTTCTTTATTAACTAAGCATTACTTTTTCTTTTTCATAGACTGACTGCAGGTTTGGGATATGGAAAACAAAGTACAGAGGTCTGATGGTTTATTGTCTGATGCTTAGAAAATGTCTATTGTCTGCAGCTCATATACAGGAAAATGGGTCTCTTGTCATTTTTTTTCCATGGCCTCAATATACCACTGTCACTGGAAGCTTCAAACAGACTCCTTAATAGGCCAACATCAATAATAAACTGTTCTCATTCACATGAAATGTTTGAAAGGAACAATGGGAACAGAGTGAATATCACATGGACTGTTCCAGTCTGATACATTCTCCAAGAGAACCACAAAAGCTGTGAACCATTACGTACATGCAGGGTTGGCTGATTTTCCTTTAAAATCACATTTAAAGGGAAGATTTTTCTTAAAAACAAGCCAAATTAGGCATACTGGTATGCCAGGCCTAAGTAAAATTAGAGATACAAGTGCTTATTGAAGAAGAGATTAAGACCAGGCTTGTGGCTAATACAGTAGACTGAAACTGGGGAAAACCTGATGCTTATTTATTTCTCAGTTTATTTATAGGCTGGGGAAAAAAATGTGCAACAGTGTAACTCTTGATTTCAATTATGAAATACTTTGAAAAAAATGGAAACAAATTTGGGCTATTGAAACTGTAGGTTTGGCTGGCATACACATGCTCTTTTAAGGGAAAAAAAGAAAAAAAAAGGAAAAAAAGTATTTACACAGCTCTGAAATTGACAGCATTGTCTACATTCAGTCTCTAGAATTTTCAACAATATCTTGTATTGTTGTGGGAAACACATGTAACCTCCTCTTCTACTCATCCCTCATCTGTAAATGGTATTGAAAAAAAAAATGAAAGAAAAAAGCCATTGTATAAGAGAGCCTAGGCTCTTTCTTTATGCAGTGTGTGCACATCAACCACGCCAGGTGGGTTTTGCCTTTCTTGGGACTGGGGGCTCTACCTTTATAAAAATGTGATGTGATTTGGATTCTTTTTAAGCTGTTGGTCTTAGCACCAAACGGGATCAGTGGGCTGATTTATCACTCAGTCTTTCCAGGCAGATGTTTATTCAAATACTTTAATTCTCACTGTAGATTCAACTTTGTAGTAAAGGAAACTTTTACAGAAATAAACTTGTGTGGAACACAAACATATGAGTTAATTACAGTGAGCAAATAATGGAAGAGAGAAACAAACTGGAGTTCATAATATTCACAATATTCTCAGAGAATAAAAATCACGTTTGATTTTGTAAACATGTTGCCTGGTAACACTGGGATTAAGACCTCATCCAGTATTTTAGAAGCATGTTTAAGATGGAAACTTCATATTATTTGAATCACTCAGTCCTTACTGACATGCTGTCTGTAGAACACCTCCTGTTTTCATTTTAGAATGCTGCAAATGATAACAACAATGTTCTAAATCTAGTAAGGACAGAAAAGTTGTATCAGTGATTTTAACAGTTTAGTAAGCAGTCCTTGAGCTGCAGTAGTGTGCTTTAAAAACCACAGTCAGACTGATGGTCTAATTCACAGACAGTTTTTCCACTCTAAAAATTAAAGTACAACAATCAAAAATGGCAGTAAATGGTGAAAACAGCTCAGTAAGTGGCTGATTTTGTCAGTGCTGCTCCAACCCCACTGAAATTTCCAAATCTTCTGTTATTTTGATGATACTTTTTCATTCTTCCTGCCTCCAAACCATGCTACTCAGCTTGTGACAACTTCTAATAAACACCCAGGACTTTTTTCACAGCACAATAAAAGAAGCAACTATTATCATATTATTAAACTGTTATGTACAGCAGCATATTCTGGAGCCAACCTCAGGCCAAACAGTTTTCCTGCAAAGTAGGGGTCAAGAAACCTGAAAAAAAAATACAGAACACCCAGGGAGATTAAATATCACAAGACTAAGATAAGTTGACTCTTAACTCAAGAAAGCTCCACCTGTCAGAAGAATTTTTAGCTATTGCTCTTCAAATTTTTCTTTTCTCAAAGATCTCTCTGATGTTCTGGTTTGAAAATCTTGTGCATTTTCCATCACTCTTTTGTGCTTGACTTTATTTTCGCTGTGTGAAAAAAAACTTTTGTACTTCTGAGTCTTCTCATGCAATAGAGATTTTTAAGACAACTGTCACTTGAGTGCATCACCAGTAAATAAAGCTTCAAGTCAGGATAAAAAGGAACTATTGTCAAACTATTTTCCACCATATAATATATTAAAAGATTTTATTTGTTAAGGAATCTATTATTCAGGAAAAAAAAATCTCATCTTAAAATCTCTCTAAAACAGAAAACAAGTTCAAAAAATTGTAAGTTTCTTTTAGGTAAATTTTTGTGTTACTGATTTTTTTGGGTTTTTTTTTCCTCTCCCTTGTTATTGGGAATTTCAGAGGGATTGGTCAATCTTCTGTTAAAGGAAAAACAAAAACAAATTATATGAAGCCAAAACATTTTCTTAGTTTAAACTCTCGGTTTTAGTGTGCATAAGCAGGAGTACTTATAAATAGCCTGCAGTCAATCTTGTTCTTAAATATACCAGCCTAGACATCAGCAGTGCTTTTCTGAAAGGCACTGTGTCATAAGAGCTTGCCATAGATACAGAGTCACACTTGCCTATTGCAAGGGCATCACCAAATTATCAACACATCTTTCTGCAGAGTTGAGTTACAGCTTTATCAGATGATCATTAATACTTTCCCTCAGATTCACCCAGACCAAGAGCCATGGTCCAGATCAGAGGTATAAATCAGCCAGAGCGTGGCGTATGAACTTCATACTTGCTTCATTTCACCCCTAGGACAGATGATACCCTCCTGTTAGTGTTCCACAAGATAACATTATTTGGGTTGAAGGGTTGTGTTTGGATTATATACATGGCTGAGGTTGTGACTGAACCTATGAAAAGCCCAGAAAGGGTAAAATATTCCCTGGAGTAATTGGGTCACCTTGCCCTCACACCTGTGTCTTGTAGATCACAACTTGTGCATTCTGGCAGATATTTGTCAACCTACAGTTCTGTTGCAGTGATTTGCTTTTTTTCCTCCCTTCGGACTTTTTACTTTCTGGTATGAAGATTATGGTGATTTTGACTCCTGGGGAAGGAGAGGGTGGGGTCTGGATTAGATCAAGAGTGTAGCAGTGTTCAGCAAAGACTGGCCATGTAGGAGTAATAGAGGTGAATCGCAGAGCTAGATGATAGGAGAGGAGGAATGGATATCATTGGGGTAATTAGCCAGGAATGCCAGGCTCAAGGGAATTGTTTGTGAATATATTCTGGAGAAGAGAACATTGAACAATTAGTGCTTGGGGCTGAAGGCATTACAGAACACCAGATTAGCTGATCTGGGCCATGCTCATGTAATTGTTTTGCACGTTCACTTCCAGAGGTGCAGACAAATCCATGTAACAAAAGCTCCTGAGAATTTGCAAGTGTGAAATGCTACTTAATAGACTAAACAGAGGAGTTTGATTTTCATTTCCTGAAGCTTGATATAGTAATATACTTCTGAATAGGAATTTAACAGTTTTATTTATTTTGCAAAAGATCCTTTGAGGCAGTTTGAACCCTGTTGTTACCACTTGCACTTGATGTTTATTGCATAACTATTCTTTCATGAAATCTTCTATCGAATTATTACTGAAATATCTGTACAAGTTTGTATTCTGTGGATCTAATTCAAGATTATAGTTCCACTAGAATTAGAACAGGGATATATTTGACCCTCTGTGACCAACATATCTGTCCCTTTTCTTGTACTAATTCTTTTCAGTATACGAATCCTGAATCTGTGTAGAAAGTTATTTATTTGACCCTTTCCTTTGAGAACTGTTTCAGACAACAAATATGTGAACAGTCTGGTAAAGGAATTTTTCAACCATTACTTTCAATTGATCAGGCTTGAAATCATTGCTATTTTTCATTTGGGCTTTTTCTCATTTCTTTAAAATCAATCTGTACTCAAAGAGGAGTTTACAAACAGAATGCTAACTAGGGATGTCCTCTCAGCTCTGAGCCAGAGTTGTATTTGGTGATCCTCACAAGCACCTTCAGATGTGTAATGCATAAATTTGATGGAATGCCTGCTGTGGAAACAGATTTGCTGCAAGGCCCCTTTAGCTTCTGGTACAGAAACAAAGGGTAGATTAGTATCTCATCTTCAGAGAGGGAGTTATTTCCCTACATTCCCTATGTTTTTCTCAAATAACATATACTGCTTTACATATATTACTTTTGATAGATTTGGACTAGGGGAGAAGATTATTATTCAATTCTTGAGATAATTCCAGAAAACTACTGCTACTTTTACTCCAAAGGCATATGCAACTCACCTTGTTTGAGTCCTTTCCCTAAAAACTATTCAGACACAGAACTGGGAAGAATTCCTCATGGCTTGCAGATACTGAGGGAAAACTGCAAATTATATACATGCTTACTGATAAATGCAGCTGAATAATAAGAAACAGAAGCAAAGCTAAATTTCACTCACATCTGGAGTATGAGTAGGAGTTCTTTTTGACCTGCAGTACAAGACAGATGTTGAGATACTGGAACCACTCTGGCAGAAGGGCAGAGATGATAAAGGAGCTGGAGGATTATGTACCAGCTCGTGCTCAGTCTCAGGAAGAGAAAGCCAGGGAGGAGGACATCTAATTGCTGACTTCAGTTTCAAATAATGGGAGAGAATAGTAGAGGCAGAGCCAGAGTCTGAGATGCACAGCAAAAGGAATAAGCCCAACAGAGGCAAGATGCAGCAAGGACAATTCCAACCAGTTGTAATGGGAAGGATTTTTCATGGTTTGGGCAGACCAGCACTGGCACAAGATGCCCAGAGATGCTGTGGCATCTCCTTCCAGGGAGATAATCAAACAAGGCCCTGAACAATTTGATCTAACTTTGAAGTTGTTCTTGGTGTGAATGGGATTGGATGGGATAACATTCAGAGATCCTTTCCAAACTGAATGACTTTATTGAATTCAACTGTGGGTTTCTTAGTACAGAATATAAAATCAGAGCTTTGGAGGCTACCCAAGTGAGAAGGACAAAACATACTGATAGAAAAAAGAATGACAAAACAAAAGAATGAAACCTATTTACTCTTTGGGAAAAAAAATCACACAGTGATTTTTGTCTTGAGTTGTCAATTATTGTTTGCAAAAAAAAAAGCTTCTTTAAAATCTTCATGCAAAGAAAGACAGCTGAAAGTATATTATTTTTGCTTTGATATGTGACACCAACTGTTACAAAAGTTTTAATGTCCTTTAAATATTGTAGCATGCAGGGAAAAATCAAAAAAAGCTAATGAAAAAGTTTTTAAAAGTGTTCCTCAAAACAAATGAATTTTCAAATATTATATATTTTATATTTATATTATATAAATATTTTCAAAAGCTGTGGCTTAGTGATCTCTGTAGAGGCAGAAGATGTTGGTTCTGATTTTATTTCTGTGACCGCCTAAGTTGTTCAGTGACAAGATCCTGGGGATCTTCAAAAATATTTAGAAACAAGGAGGATATTATACACACACCACTGGGCTTTGTTTGAGGTAGGAGGAGCTCCCAACAGAGCCAGGTCTAAGGCACCAAAAGGAGAGAGGAGTGCAGAGGGGATAAGCACCATGCATCAGAGGCTGGACTAAAGCACTTATTGGAGTTTTTATGGGGTTGGGTCCTGGTTTCTGCCCTACCAGTGTATAGGTACAGATACACAAAACTAGTGTACTTACAGTGGGGTTTATGCTATTATTTTTGAGTTAGTCTAAATACACATTTGGAAAGGAGGGCTTTCTACCACACTTGTATTAAAGATAATAAATAAAAAACCAGTCAGGCCAGTGGAATGATTCAGTTGTTCTAAGAAAAATGGAAAATGAAATCATATGTTTGTAATGATTTTTGGTGGAAATTGGGATGGAATCTTGATCTTAATTTTTTTTATAATGAGTAATAAAACCCAAGCTATACTAGTTGATCTTCCATATTTGCTGCTCTTGTTCCTCATAAAGTGAGTGCACAGAAGGAAGGTAATATAGTTCTTTATTATAGTGCAAATGTACCATAAGAGGAAAAATATCAGGCTAAAAAATACCAAATATTCTTCTTTAGGTAGGGTAAAACTCTTTGAAGTATCCTGCAGATACTTGTCCAATTTCAGTACTCCTCTGGTTCCTGCCTATGGCTCTTTCAATATATTCATACTTACATGCAGGTCATGTTTCATTCCTAATCTATAAGAGCTGGGGGACAGAGGTGATATAAATAATGGTGTCAATTGCACATCATATACTGTAAGTCTTTCATCTTGAATCTTCTTTCATCTTTTCTCAGTCTGCAGCCTCTTGTCACATAGGTTACATCAGCCTGCACTAATAGCCTACACTTATCCAAGCTATAGAAATGTGTAAATTATGTTAACTTATACCTACCTGTCAAACTACTTGTCTGGGAGAAGGTTCCTTAACAAGAGATTGTGCTGTACCCCTTCTTTCTCTCCATCTGCTGGAAAAGCTCATTTCATATATCCTGTAAGAAAAGGCTACTGTCAGAATGTACAGAGCAATCCTATTACCTGCTTCTTGGTTCCCTGATCATTTTCTGGGGTGTAGAGACTTTTTTATACATTATTTAGGTCTGAGAAGTTTACCTACCTTTGAACTCAAACCCACTTTGTTAAGTCCACATGTGTGGACTGGCTCAGGCTGTCTCCCATTTCCTTCTGATCTTGGACTGCTGTGTGACAGCTGAAGCAGCAAGAGATAGAAGGAGGTTTAAAGGAAGTTTAACTTTTCTTGAATGACTTCATGTCTTGAAGTGTGTGTTTATCTTTGTTTTGTCCTCAGCCTGTAGGGACTAGAAAACATTCTTGGAGAATTTTCCTGTTCTCTCTGCTATGTTCTCCAGAGGATGGAAACGGAAGAAGAGATGACAACAACGTCACACACTTAAATACATGTGAGTAATGGCACAATCACTTGTTAAGTCAGATGTTTCTTTGAAACATCAAAAATCATTAAATTTTCATGGGAAGCTTGAAGCATTGTGTATTAAAGCACAGTCACCATGCTTTACATTTTTAATAGCAGCCCTTGGCTTCCCTTTCTGAGACCATCATAGAAACACACCCATGAATAATGCTTTATTAAAATTATTATAAAAAGTGGAATTGTGGTTTAACCCTGATGTTAAACAATTTATAGATGTCAATAAAGTGGATAATTTAATAGGGACTGTTCTGTGAGGTGTGTTTGAATGGCAGCCTTAAAATTCCGCTGCCCTCGATGAAGCTAAGGATTTGGAAATGCATTTTGAATAAATTGTCAAAACAACAGATCTTCTGAACCATAGCCCTGGCTCCAGGAAGCTGCAAAACTGTGCTGAGCTTTCTCTGAGCTTCTTGTAGAAATCCACACTTGGGCTATATATGTAAACAAAGGGGCAAGGCCTGCAGCTCTCTGTGGCATAATCCATGCACAGCAGGGACAGAAATGCCAGGTCAAACAGCAGGTTTTTTTCCAGGTCATACTGTGTTACTATGGAGTAACATCTCATAGTATAATAGTGCCAACTCAGGCTAGAAATTGTTCCACAGTCTGGAGCTGCTGCTGCACATGTGCATTCTGGTAAGTTTCCATTATATGAGCACATATCACTTCTAACAACTGCCCAGGAAACAACACCAATACACCCACTGTTAGATTTGTGTATGCAGATAAAAAAGTATTTTTAAAGTCTTAAATATTACCAAATATTTAAGCCTGATTATTTCTAAAGATTTAATAACCTTGATTTACTGATGCAATTGCATTTCCATTTGTGTAAAATAGTAGCAATGACAGGAAACAACAACAAAAAAACCTGAAAGGGTCAACTCCTGGCACCCTCAGGGCCAGTATTTCTTAGTTCCTTGGCATAATACTTAGCAGCACAAAGTGATTTTTTCAAAATGTATTGTAATGACATTTTAATTGTGTTCACCAATTATGAGTGTCATGAGGTTTGGGTCAAAGCAAAGATCATAAATGAACACACATATATCCAAACATTTTTTAATGGGTGCAAGAGCAGGAAGCAGTACCCTACTCCAGAAGCAGTCCCGTTGTTCAGTGGGCATCATGGAGACTGCTGCACTGGCATGGAGATGTCAGAGCAATTGCTGTACACTGCTGTGGCTTGAAGCTGTTAATTGCTGTAATAACACATCTACACACACAAAATACACAATTAAAGTTCTCACAGTTCTTAAAGTTTGATCAGTACTTACAGAGACTAGTGTTTATATGTTTTTATATAAAGAGTTGGCATGAATATTTATTCAAACTATAAAATTCTAAGTTCTCATAGGAGAAGCAGGTTCCCTCTGTGATGTTTCCTCTGTCCTCTAGCTATGCTAGAGAAGATCAAGACATCTTCCACTGAGAAGAGAAGGAGTGCATCTCCACTGGCAGCTTCTCTGAGTTCAGTGTAGGTCCTCGTACTCTGGATAATAAGCCTAAAAGAAGTTGGCTCCTAGAAAACCTGTGTGAGATTGTAGCAAGGGCATCATTCATCTGTAAGAGATTAATGAGAGGCCTTCATTTGCCAGCCCTCCTACAACCACCTAACATTTCCTGATCGATATGCCCTGTGGCAGCTGCAGTCACTGCATTTCCAGGATAGTGCCACCTTGAAAACTTTATCACCTCCTCAGCAGCTCCGCTTATGTTGGCTCTACACAAGGGACAGGTCTTGGGCCACCTTTTTTTTGATCAGTGCCAGCCAAGTCCCCACAGAATGTAATGGTAAATGGAGTGTAAATGGGCTGCTGAGCCGCCAGCTTGCCCCCCAGATTTGTTGTTTCTTTGCTGTACAGTCAGAATGCCTGAAGGTAATTCCTGTTGTTCAGCCAGCACTCTTAGACAGGGACATTACTTTCCATTTTGTGATTTTACAGGTCTGCAAAGCACATGAGACATTTATGATGTCACATAAGAACTCTTTTACTTGGTATAAACATAAAACTTGAGAATATTGCCTAGAGAACAAACGTCCAAGTAAGGAAAAGAGAAAAAACATTCCTTTTGTAAAACTTTTCAAAATTTTAGTTATAGTGAGCAGAGAAAAAATACCTCTGTATTTTGATAATAGCTGGTCTGTGCTAAGGCACAGAAACATGCCATGAATTCATGAATGATTTTATTAAGGCATTTTCAGATAACATAATATGATTTTCATTTGGGTTGATATTCCAACATTCTGTTCAGGATTGGATGATTTCAGTGTGTAGTTGCTTACAAACAATTTTTGCCTTAGATGTTGATATGTATAATAATATTAACTCTGCAGTATAACATGCTGTTAGGGTACTTGTTAATTGTTTTAGTTTCAGTACATCAACATGCATTATTTTTCTGTGATTAAAATTTTGCGGTCTTTTAACACACAAAACCAGCCCCCACAACATAAATGTTCATTTGTTCTGAAGTACCTGTTCATTAAACCCTCTGAATGGATCATTACCTTAGATCTGGTTCTCCTAGAAACACCTGTATATATTTAGAAAGTTAGCACTTTATCAAAAGGACCTAAATTCACATTGCCTATTACCTGTATGGGGAAGATCTACATTTAATCCACCAAACCTTCTATGTAATGTGTTACAAGCAGTTCTGGTAGAACAGAACCTTGGATATGTCTTCTCCCAAGCAGTGCTCACTGCATTCCCATGTACTTTTAGATACACTTGTAAGGGAAATTCAAAATACAGAAACTTTCTTCTGTTGGTTCATGCTTGGTGTTATCATGGGATACGAACAAAAGGTCTGAAGCTGTTTTTAAGAAAGCATAAACATATACTTTATTTATTTTCAAACATATATTCTTTTAATTCATTTTCAAATATGTCTTCTTTTCCTTGAAATTGTCATGATTCACATTGTTTTTCATACTTTCATCAGATAAAAAACCTGTTGTGCCAATCCTTTAAGTCTATTAATATTAGTGTTTTTATCAGCAGTGAGGCTAGGTTCTCTTGCTGTTCATTCTGCTAAGGGATTTCCTTCTTTCTTCCCCTGACTTTCCCTTAAGACATTGGGGAATTAGGAGAATGATTATCTCTAGTAGATATGCCATATGAAATTTTCTCCTTAGTTCTAATTTTCCTTCAGCTAAATGTAAATGAAACCATCCTAAGCAAGGTAAGTCTGTGAAAGTAGCAAAGAACTGAACATGCTTGAACACATTGACATCTCTGGGAAACATGTGCATGGGACCTCAGCATCCCACAAGTCAGCTCACAATATGCACCAGCTGGCAAAAGTATTAGATATTTTATTAAAATGCTTGTACAATTTGGAGGTAATTTCTTAAAGCATGATCACACTGTGTTGTCATCAGGTTTAAAAATGCAGCCCAGTAGAGCAAAACCCCAGAGTGGGGGGACAGAGAGGTTTCTGCTGTTTTGAAGCAGTTTCTGCCTTGCCATCCCCTCTGACCTTGAACATGCTCTGCATCATTAGGGCTGAGTTCTGCTTTCCTCCAGCCCCATAAATCAGCTGTTCCTCACTGGAGAGAGCTAGGGCTTTGATGGAAGGGGTAAAGAAAGACCTGGGTTAGTTGTGAAAATTGTTCCTTCTTCAGAAATGTGACAAAAGAGAGTTTTTGCTATTGCTGCTTCAGATAAGCAAGGGTCTTGACTTTGGCTCCCTTTTTCCAGCTTAGTGCTCTCCTGAGCACAACAGGCCACAGCCACAGATTTTTTTAAAGCCAAAACAAACCTTTACATTCTTTCAAGTCTGGCCTTGCAAACTTCAAGTGGAAATAGATGCTGCCTTTCAGTAGCATGTAAACTATTGAGTCTCACAAAAGAGAAGTTTTTCAGGAGCTTATTCTGAATGTTTCTATTCATGCTGCCTGTAGGCAATGCTTTGATCACAGAAGTTAAGGATATTGTCATGAGGCCTGTGATTCCTTGTGCCTTTTTGTGTCTCTCACAAGGTTTTCCAGACCCAATTCAGAACTGCATATTTAGAAGCTTAGAAATTTGACGTTAAAATTTCTGAATTCACTCCCCTCATTTTTTTAAAATTTTTTTTTGTTCAGTTTTGGTTTTTGTTGTTGTTTTGGGATTTTTTTGTTGTTGTTAAAGTGAAGCTTTTTGTAGAAACAGGGAGGCTGCAATTCGATTTGTGTGCTCAAAGCAAGGCGTTAGCAGCCACAGCTGAGCACGATGATGCTGACGAGCAGGTGGGGAAAGGCGGGGTGGTCCCTGTGAGGGCTCCGGGTGCACCTGTGGGCAGCTGAGGTGAAAGGGCAGGGAGGTTGCCCAAGGGCATGGAACAGGTCAGCCCAGAAGAGCAGGAGCCTGGCCTGGGAGAAAGCTTTAGAAGAAGAAGGTGTCGGTGGGCTGCGGTGCCAGCCGGGGTGTGGGTACAGGGTACACCTGCGGCCGCTCGGGTACAGGGAGAGGGAGCGGCTGCAGCTGGCTCCGAGTGACTTTGGAAACCCTGAGACACGGCCTGCTGCCACAGCCGGGACTTGTGTTAACATGGATGTGCACCGCAGGTACTGCTGCGTGTTCTCCAGGGCCGTGAGGGGAGGGAAAAGCCCTCCCGTGGGTGTCAGTGGGAGCGCAGGAGGTGCTTGTGCCCTCAGGGGGGCTGTCGGGCAGCTGAGGAGAGTGCTTGGGGCAGATACAGCTTCGGTTTGTGTTTGGCTTTTTAAAAGCATTCAGAGCGTTTAATAGAATTAATATGCGTTAGCATAGAATTTTGGTGCCTTGTCTTACCTTATGAGGGGAACTACAGTTCTTGTCCATGGGATGTTATATTGAATTTAAAGCTGAACTTTAAATGGTCCTTAGAAGGCTGACTACCTGCGTTTTCTCTAGGAAAAGTGGGATCTTTGGGTTAGCTGAAGAACTAAATCTTGTGTGCTAAAATTTTACTTTATGAATGCAAGGGTGGAAAATTCTATGATAAGATGAGGAAAACTTGGTGCTTACAGGGAGTGGTGTGAGATGATTTTGCAGGTTGTGGTCTGTGTGGGACTGTGACTACAGCAGGCAAGAGGTTTTTATGCTTAAAGTTTTCATGGCATGGATAAAATATAAGTTACTAAGTCATTCCTGGAAATGAGATGGGAAATACAGCTTCAGTGATGAGGACAAAGCAATTTCTTGGTATAAATGGTTGCATGGTGCAGCTTTAGCATTGTGGGAATAAGTGTTAGTGCTAAGGTAGCTCCTTGATGGGATAAGAGACATATCCAGGATAAAGGATTATTTAACTAAAGCTCAAGTTAAGAATTAGATTACTCAATAGATGGTCATTGTGCTAGATTATTGCCACCTGTATTAAAAGTCATGTAAATGAAGGAAATAATTGCTTGTGATTATCTCTTTGTACCTTGTTTTCCCCTTGGGCTGTGAGAGAAGGTAGTGAGGGAAGCTGGAATATAGGCCCTTGTTGAAGGCACCTGAGAGTGCTAGCAGCCTCCTTTCCCTGGAGCACTAGCTCCTGAGAAAACTGGCGTCTCCACAAAGCAAATTTGCTGTATTTTAGGTAGGAAACTAAATGGGTTGGGTGCAATTACCTTTTCCATCTGACTTTTCAGTCTCATTTACATGTACATGCCAAAGGTGGATGTCCGTCCATGTACTTCTTCATGTACATCCATGTCAGATATACTTCTTCAGGAAGTACTCAGGTATGTCAAGGGCAGGTACAGGGACTAATTCTGTGCATAATGGTCCCAGGTGCTTGGTTTAATTACAGACAGAATGTGAGACTACTGGGACAGGAGAGGAAGAGTGTGAAAAAGTGTCTTTGGCATAAACCCATACTGGGCTTGTCTGGCTAAAGTACAGCTGAAGATGCTACGATGTGTCTAAAACTCCTCTGGAGAGGAGAGAATACACAACAGTTGATCTGAATTCAACTTAATTGCACTTTAGCTCTTTCCCAGCCCTAACACCTCTGAGGCAGAGGGGTAGCATCTGACACATGTGCTCTGTCTAACCTTCAGTGATCTCAGCAGAGGGGGGGATAACAAGGCTTTATCGTGAGCATGTAAGTGTTCCCAATGGTCTCATGGAAAAGCCTGTTTCTTCCAGTTATTAGGGATGTGGTTTTCTTCACATCAGCTACCTTTACATGCAGAAGTGTATTTCTACTGTAGTGACAAAAAGGCTGATGCAGTCCATGTATAAATGCTATAAAATGCTAAGCAGGCATGAAAAGACTCTGCAGCCTCTGCATTTGGCAGCAATATAATTGCTACTGGAGTATCAGCTAGTTTTTGCAGTTCTAGAAGGAGGCCAAAAATTGGAGGGTTTAGAGGAACCCTTTATTTTTCCCCAAGGACTAGCTCACCTTAATAGTGTATAAAAGCAAAGGCTGAAGAAAAAATGTGGTCTGAAAATAAATGCAGTAAAGTTGGCTAATTTGATAGAGAATTAATCAGTCAGACGAAATACAAGAAAAAATTAATTTTACAGTCTAAGAGGAAGCAACTTGCACAAAGTTAGGAATGCATACTTAATAATTTATGTAAATTAATTGCTCTTGGAAGAACTTACCTTGGGTGATAATTATGTTATTGAAACATCTTGTAGTCTACTTAGAATGGTTTTCAGGAGTATATACTGTAGTTCAAGTAGAGATATCATATATGGAGCAGTAATATAAGGCAATCTCATGGCCTCTGAATGTGTGGGCTGTTGGGCTAAAAAATTATAGAGGCTGCTCTGATCTGGGGGGGGGGGGGAAGGAATCACTGTAACATATTTCTTTAGCTAAGCTACCAATTGGACTGCATATTGCATGAAGAGGGAGAAAAGTCCCACCTTAAAGGTGAAGCAAATCTGTATGATCCAGTGCTCTGTTTAATTGATTAACCAGCACCGAAGCATTGCCTGAATGAGGGAGGAGAGGAAGTATATTTTTGAACTGACAGATCCCTACTTTTAAATCCCTTAGATCAAAAATTTATCTATAATTAGCAAGAGGCATCCATATGGTGACTTTTCCAGTCCCAGATGGGTAGCTGTCATTTCGCACATGATCTTTGCTTCGCTTTTGAAGTAGAAATGAGTAATCTTGGAAATATTAATCTGACTTTAACTATATTTATCCTTCTATCAACAATGATGACACATTTTGATTTCTTTCTGGGTGTGCACAGTATTTGCTGCGGTGCAGAGGATTCCAGTTGCCGTAATTTTCAGTGGAAAGAATAATGATCACAGGGAACTGTAAGTAGGTTATTATGGACTATCTATCTATTTAAATAGAAAAGAAAAATTTTTCAAGAGTAATGATGCAAAGATGTGCCAGACTTGAAACTCTGCTGCAGACCTGATAGAAGATGTTCTGCAAGTGCTGGAAATTGGCTCCCCTTTTCAGTGGTGTGTTACCTGGCACAGTAGCAGCTGTACACCTGCTCCTGCCTGGCAGGTGACTGCTAGGAATAGCTATGCCAGAACAAACAAAAAAAGTAAAAATAAATTACTGTGCCAGAAAAGAAGTTTGGGATCCTGACTTTTCATCTTCTTTCAACTACTGCAGTACTAATCCAAAGCATGGGTCTTTCTGCCCTTTGAATGCAGTTTATATGGTGCCATAACTTGTGTGTTTAGACTTCCATTTTATTTTTTGGATAGCAGGGATTGGAAAGTAATTGTGTATGTAAGGGGAAGGTATTTTGTAGCAGGTTCTATGTCTGTGCATGTCTTCCCTATCTCACTTCACAAAAAATAATCTTGGTTGCTTGAGCTCAAATATCCATGTAGAGAGGCCAGCAATCTCTGTAAGTGGTGCAAAACCTTGACATTCCTCTTAGTAAGCATTCTCCTTAAAATGCAATCTTATTTTGGAGGGGAAAAATGTTACAGTACAGATTTCTGTTACCACAGGCAGAGTAAGAAGCAAGAGGCCAGATCCAATCATATGAAGTAAATGGAATTACCCTGAATTTACTCCTGTATAAGTGAGAGCTTGTTTCAAGCCCCAAGCTACATGAAAATGATTGCTGTTCTCTTTGCCCATATGAAAGCTGACATAAATACAACTTAGAGTGAACTTATTTAGCAAGTGATAGGGTACATTTTTTCATCATGATTGAAAGGCCTTAAGAATTCAAGTCTCAGATGCATGAAAGTATAAAGATGCCTGAGCTTTGTTAAGATCAATCAGAATTAAATGCTTAAGTGACTCAGGCTTAGGTACCTGAAAACATTCAAGCATTTTTTAGCAGCTCAGTGATCATAGTTCTTTCTTTTCAGTGCTCTTCTTGTGATAAAATTTTATTTCATTTTTTAAAAAAGTATCGGTGAAGATGAGAATGAATGTCAGAAGTTTATTTTTTAGACTAATGTATTTTACAAGCAGTTAATATTTTAGTATTGCTAGCCTGATACTAAGTGAAATTTTAGTATTATTATTAACTTCACTACTATCTGTTCCTAAACTTTGCAAATATCTCTAGGGGTAGAAGACCTGAAAACTAATTTCATTACAGGGATGTGGGACACCTGCAGTCAGTGAGGAGAAACCCCACACAGACATTCAGGTACAATTGGAGAGCAACGGTCTTGTGTTCAGCTGTACTATAACTTCAAAAGCATCCAGTACTTCATAGCTTGGGGTTGTTTGGTTTTTGCTCCCAGTTGTAGGAGATGTCAGAAGAGAGTTTTTGGTTTTCTATCAAGCTTATTAAAACAGTTTTGGTAATTTCAGCCTACTACTTCAAGTTACTTTCAGGTTTGACTTTTGAATTTGAGGGTTATAGATTCTCTCAAGTGACTTGTCTTCTGTTAGAGCCTAACAAGTACCAGTGGCTGCTTTTGCAGGAGATTTATCACATTAAATTGGCACAAATTTTACAGAAAAGTACCTAAGGTAACAAAAACCACTTAATCATACACAACACCCTATAAGCTAATACTTGTTGAACAACAGTAGATACCGTGTCCAAGTCTTTCTATCATACAAATGGTTCAAGTTGAGGAAATTCTGCTGCTATATTTCATAGCTTCTCCTTATAAGTGATTGATGCTTAATAAACCCTAAATTTGCACTCCTATGAGTTGGGTTTTTTCCTCAGTTTTCCTAGGTGCAGTCAAGAATCAAAATTCAAATAAAAAGTTAATGAGTCTCTAAAATTTACTTGTTGCCATCTAATTGTTTTACTTGACCTCTCTTAGAATTAATTACAGCTAAGGGAGTGAAAGGCTGATTTCATAAGATTGAGCATGATTGTGAACTTACGAAGAGTTTTTGGGTGACCAAAATATCACATAGCTCTAGCTGTTAAAAAAATTCATATTGTGTCATCTTTAATGTTTGATGTGCTATTGTCAGATGTAGACTAAACTATATTACTGTCATATATATCCTCAAAAAACCCACAAAAGGCCCCAATCAATCAGGGCATTGGAAACAGTAATCTGTTTTTAGAAAGGGACAATTTCTGCATAAAGAACTTCAAGGTGCTCAGTGGGTGAAGCCCTATTCAGGTGTGGCTTTTACTCTCTAGGGCAGAGTTATAAACAGTTTGCAGTATAATCACCAAAGTAAAGGGAATAGTCCTATCAACATGTGTGCAGATATGGCACCCTGCAGAGAGGTTTAGAAATCTCATTCCTGTTCCATTCTCCTTCTGATCTTTAATTGCATGCTGTTTGTCAGAATCTGGGACAAACTTAGAGCTGGAGGCTCAAGAGGAGACTTGTATTTTTTGTTATTGCTAATAGGAGTATGCAGGGATATTTTTATGTGCAGCAAAATCTAGAATGCCTTCTCAAAGCTTTGAATTCGATTCTTTCCTGATGCAAACTTTAATCTGCTGTATACAGTATGTAGATTTCCAAAGCCTTTAGCAAATCTAAATGTTCTGTTTCTAATAGAGATGTATAGAAAACAGGGATTAATCTTTGCAAAGAGGAATCATTTACAATGTAACAGCAGGGAACTACGGGAAGTATTGGCCTGTGTTATTGCACATGCTGCTTCCTCACAAGGCTTCAGGCAAATTAGAAACTGTGTGATCGAGAATAGCTTCATGGAAATCCAAAAGGATAGGTACAATCAATGTCAGTTAGTAAGAAATCAATTATACAAAGACTAATGTTTAATTACTTTATTGTGTCTAATTTGTTTCCCACATATTTGTCATCAGTTTGCATTCTTATGCTTCATTGCTGTTGGATTTATTACTGGCCTAAGGTCCCTCCAGATATTTCTCTGTACTTCAGGATCACTTAAATACAACGATACATACAGAGAATTTTTAATAGCATAGAAGTGACATTTCATTCTGGACTTTCGCCACACTCTTATTATTCAGGCCTATGTGCCTTCATGTGGTTTCTGAGGGGCCTATTAGGCAATGTGTGGGAGCCCAGTTAGATGTAAAACCAGTCGGAGACTTGCTTGGTTTTTAGCAAGGAAAAAAGTTAAGTTTTATCATCTTGTATAATACAAAAAGGTGCATAAAATCCTTTCTGGGAACCCTCTGCTAAAGTTTCTGTGCATCCACAAACAGCTGTGGGAGGCATTCTTTCTTACAATCTGCTCTGGATTGCTCTTTGGTGAGGTTACATCCCCTCTTCCCTGGCGCAGGTGGGATGGGCAGAAATTCCCAGTGCACAGTCAAACAGTACAAGTGATGCTGCTTCTGGGCACCAAGAGGAGTCTGATAATAAAGGCACCCTGCTCTGCAGAAATCTCTCCATATGGGAATTGTTCTGTCCAAACTGCACTGGTATTCCATTTCCAGTGTCCGTTTCTCAATTAGTTGCAAACTGTTTGCTCTCCTAAGGGACGCATTGTGTTTCAGTACTTCAAAATTATGCATGAAATTTACTGCTGTATGAAAACAATGAGTTATTTGTTCGCACAAAACCAGGAGTCCTGGGACTTAGGTGATTAGAGAGTTGCAAGGTTGCTTTATCAGCCATGTTATAGCCTGAGTTACTGCCTTCAGCTGTTCTTTGTGTGCTGTTTACAAATACTTGTTTGCTTCCATGTTTTCTGCTGCTTTTAATCTCCTTTTTATAACCATGTCACTAAAGTCTGGTTATGCCAGTCTTCTGTAGTTACACATTTTTTGCATCTCTTGATGGGGTAGATGTAATAATACTATTTGTGTGTTAATGGAAAGCAACTTTTTTTCTTTTTCCATTCTCTGTCTCTGAAAAGCAATTCTATTGGGTTTTTATTTCTCTTGCTGCCACTATTTGCATTTTACTGGGAGTAGTTTCTAGATTTTCCTCTTTTTTATTTTTCTCATTCTTTTTTTAATCAATGTAATCATCATCATCAGTCAGCTCTCATGAATAGGAAGCTCTTTTATTCCATTGCATTTTATTAAAACAGTTTTTGAGTTTGTTTTGGAAGTTATTGTTCCTTGCCTTTGGATTTAGAAACAAAATACACTAACATCTGTTATCAAATAATGCTTTATTGAAGATTTGAAACAGTTGTTGAAGTGTTGAAAGCCTTTGAAATCTAAAAATCTCTACATGATCTACACTAATTGAAAATCTTACCTAACCATTTTTCAAAAACATTAAAAGCCATGTTTCCAGATTTAATCCTTGACTTATAATGACAGGAGTTTGTGACTGTCTTTCTGCTCAGTTAATTAGTTCATTCTCTATGATATTATTCTCTATGGATAATTCCAATAGGAATTATTGGGAAGGTACCTATTGGGCATGGTGTGATGAAACTATTGAATGGTGCAGGAGTATTCAGTGGCCCCGTCACATGTAGATTAACCTGACACTGGTTCTACATATGTCCCTCATATTCCTTTTCATGAAAAGCCCAAAGATACTCAGTCATCCAAATTACATTTCCCAGTCTTGATTAATCTGCAAGTCTTTAATTGGCTGTGTTCTCTATCGGTTCCTAACACAGGTCTCCTGTGCCATCTTTTTTCCTTTTAGCACAGAATCATTCTGTGTTTAGAAAGCAGAAGGAAAGTTTTTGCATTTTGATTTAATGTGAAATGACATTTCAAGTACCCTCCGGTACTTTTCTATTGGTCTTTTAAAATGCGTTATCAGAATATAGGATTAATTCATTATTTTAAATAATAAAACATTTAAGTAATTTACTTTTTTATCATGAGTACTTCCTAGAACTAGAAGTTTCTTACAAAAAAGCAGCCCACAAGAGGCAGTGGCATTAGAAGTAAGGCAGAAAAACACAAAATGAATTCCCAGGGAATTTCCAGGAAAAAAATTCTCTAATTAGGATGAAACTCATAGGATGAACTATTATTTTAAGTATGCATCTCGAAGAATCTGCTTGTTATTTTGCTGGGCACTTTGTTACTCCTAAGAATTTGAAAACAGCTTGTGAATTTTCATACAGTGTGTCTTTATATAGCCATCCAAAGATACTTTGTGCTGATTCAAGTGTTAATAATACCTGTAAGGTGCATCCAGCATGGTTGGGTGTATTGAATGTCTTGCTGCAGCAAATGGCCAAAACTCTTACCAAAAGAGCAATCATGTCAGCTGGCTGAGATCCTTACTTGGAGCTGGTGCCCACTGAAAGCTGGAGGAAGATCTGTCACATGTGTGGAGACTGGATGTATTAAGTATTTCTTAAGAATATGCAATTATATTCAAATGTGGGAAATCTCTTATCCTTCTTAAATGATTCTTTATGAACGTGGCATGCTTATATAGTAAAGGGTGGCAAAGTAAGGTAATATATGCTGTGGATGTATTTAACATATTAAATTTCACAACTCATACTGTGAAACTTCAGTGTGGTTACAGAACATCTAACAAGTGCTGAAGTATTACATCAAAAAAACCCATGACTCATATCCTGGTATTGAATCCCATTTTAATGAAGTTGCATCTATTGGAGACTCTTCTCTGTAGTCCTGGTCCCAGGTTACCTTCACCCATACCTGGAGCCACCTGCTGATAAATATTTCCTTGCCTCTTACTCCAAACGTTAACAATCTGTTGAAGTTCAGCCCTTCACATAGTTTCCAAAATGCTTGAGCTCCTCTGGGAATTGAATTCGCAATAAAAATGTAAAATAAGTCTAGAAATTACATTGAAAAACATAGTGGGAAGAATTCATCTGTATTTAAAGCTTGGTACTGTTGTAGCCTGGCTTAAGCTCTGCAATAGGAATAGCTGATACTGGTGACAGGGAGGGGGAAATAGCCTCTGGCAGACGTTCTGCTTGTCCTGTTGCTTCTCTAATGCATACCAATGTTTTATTGTCAGACATGTCATCAGAGAAAGGCTTTTTCTCCTTCAGTAAATATTTTTTTGTGGCAAAGCAGGTGAAATCACTGGTGACTGGGAAGTTTTAGCCTTAAGTAAAATAAAGATAAGGGTACAAGTTCTGTTTTCTTTTCTTGACTGTGTTACATCAGAAATATGGTAACATTCATTTGATTAAATAGAAGGAAGCTGGGGATAGGAAGCAACCTGAAATAGGATGGACCATATTTTAATCTGCAATTTTCCTGAGAAGAAGTTGATTTAAATGTTTACTTCAAACTACAGGCTGACAAGGTGTTCTAAGGGAACCTTTGGAATCAGATGCCTCTTTCCAACACATTTTCAGTGAGAATTTGATACTTTGTTATCCTGTCATATCTTTGGATGCTTTCTGGTTTAATTCTGTCTTATCTCTCTACAGATTTGTTACAGAGGTTGGTATTTTCGAATTTCCTTCATTTTTCTTGGTATCCATTATTGCTGGTCAATGCCAGAACTGGTATTCTGCTGTTACCCTTAATAGCTCTATTTTCTCAGTTGTCTTCTAAGTCTTTGAATAAACTACAGGATCCCCGGTCTTGCTGAGTTCTTTTTGTTCTCTCTTTCCCTGCCTGTGAACTAAACTGAAGCTTCCCTCCCTGAAAATGAGGGAAGAACAGAGGAAGAGCAATTTTCTTCTTCTCATCAGAAGGTTCCACCTGATCCAGTCATGGTCTGAAGAAATGTGATTTTGTGCCACAGGACAGCAATTTTATGTGTTGTACACCTTAAGGTGCATATTCTGAAGTGTCTGTAGTATCTCATGGATCTAATCTGGGGGTGTACCAAGACTTCCCATAGTACTGTGTGTGCATTTGATATGTCTACTCTTAAATTGTTAGTTTTGAACCTCCGTGTCCCTGTTTTCAGCTATCAGCTCCAGTAATGTCATTGTGTTTTCTTTGGTTGGGAGCAGGAATCCTGTGTGGGGTACTGCTTTGTGTCTGTCCTCCATGCAGATGTAAATCTCAGGCATTAGAGATCATTCTATGGAAAAAATGTAGTTTTAGATATGTTCCTGGATTTGACACAGGAAGAGCTAAAATCTAGTCAAATAAAAAGGAATCAAGTTTGATTCAATCAACACATTTTAAAGCTTTTAAAAAAATTAGCTGTGATAATATGTCTATCTCGGCCACAATTTCAGAAACTTTTTCTTCTCTTTCTTAAACAAAAATTTCTAAAGAGCATACCTGTTAGGCTGAAAGGGTGCCTTTTTATCACCTTCAAGCCCTATTTTCAAGGTGAGACTTTTTTTTTCCCGAGAAGAGAATTTTATTTCAATTATTTGGTGTCTTAAATGAAGTTAAAATATTTCAGCCAATATTTAAGACATTCTAAGCAACTGTAATTACTTTCTGATTTCTAGCATATGTTAAGGGCTGATGCACTCAAAATTCAGTTGGTTTTTTTAAATTTCATTTTCCTTTCCTTAAGGGAATTAGTGGAGCTGAATTATTCTGAATATGTTTATCTCCCTTAATGATAGTGACTAGGCATAGCTGCAGTGTTAAATAAGTGGGTAAGAATATTTCAAGAGCTTCTTTCAGGAAATATATGAGAAGTATGGAATTATATTTGGATTACATGCAAGTTCTTTAAAACTTCACTTAATTCTACTCCTTGTCATTTCAAGTCTGAACAATGGCAGAAGCAGTGTAAATCTTGCTTGTAAATATAATTTGTATAGGTAGGATTTTCTTTTGTCTCTTTAACTGAAGTATTTGTTCTGAAATTCTTTGAAGTGGCCTAGAAACCAGGACCAAATACAGCTGTGTAAGTGCCCATACTGTGCTGTTTTATAATAACTGAGGTCACCACATGGACCCAAGAGTATTGCACTATTCCAGTCCCCTTGTTTATCACAGGCAGTGATGCTTCATTGCTGTGCTTCCTAACAAGCCTCTGATTTGTCACCATAAAAATTTATATCAAATGTAAAAGAAAATAATTTATTACTTTGTATTTACTAAGCTTGCATATATTGAGATACAGTTCAGTGCTGCCATGACAATATCACTGACTGTTTTATCTCTTCCTAGTAGGCAAAACAAACACCTGCAGAGGTGGGCTTAATTTAGCAGATACAGGGCATCAATATATTTTCAGTAAAGGCAGAGATTTTCCAGTCTGTCAGTCTTGATTGTTTTTGTCACAGAACACATGGAAAGAATACAGTTCTCCAGTGAACAGCTTTCAAAACAATTTTTATTCTGTCCCTTCAGAGTGCCTTCAAACTCTTTTAGATAAGTGACATCTACACCTTTATAAATGCATCATGACTTGAAATATCCACATTAAGATGGGATTAACAGTCTGTTGAGGTCAGATTTGTGCAAAAGTTTCTTGAATATGACCTCATACCCTGAGAGCAAAATATTCTTAATGGTTCTGAATGCTTCATAGCTTTGGCACCTCAGCCCTGCATGTCTCTGATCGTGGACCCCAGTACATAAAGCAGAAGACCAGTATCTCGTGAGTGAGTTATGTGGCACTTCTGTTCATTTCTTACTGTGTAAGAATCCACCTGAAGAGCTGTTCTTTAGATTTGTCATTGACAGTGCCTTTGGTGCAATGTGCAGCACTGTTAGACAGTACATGTGCAGCCTTGTTTGTACTTCATCTCTGAGCAGGATTGTCAGGCAGTGCATGACAACTGACAAACCAGTTGAAGGTGACATCTGTGAGTCAGTCAGTCTAAATAATTATGCCCAGCCTCTAGCACGTGTCTGTATTCTTTGAGATAAACCCTTTTGAAACAGCATCTCAACTTCAGTAGGAAAAATAGACAAGCTATGCTTTTTGTTCTTTCTGTTGCCTTTATCTTCCACTTACCTTCAGGAGTTTTTGATACTTACTAGTGGTGTCTAGAAAGACTCTCACAAAGCTTTATTTTTGTAATATTTTCCTGCCCCTCTTCCAAAATGGACTGTTGGGAAATAACCATGGTGACACGGCTGAAGGTGAGTCTGCTGCACAATTAGGTCATGGGATTGGCAGGGACTCTGAGCAGAACCTGTCCTGTTGGCACCCTGGCAGTCGGACTATTCTCACCTGTGTCTCTGTGGGTGGACTGCAACATTCTCTCTGCCAAATGTCCAAGGATTATTTTCCCCCTCAGAAAGCCATGGGAGAATGTTCCTTCCAAATACAGAAGGACATTTAATAACTCCTGCCTTCCAATGACAGCAGGCCCGAGAAGAATAAATTCATGGATTGTAGGTAACCTGGGCAAAAATATTGTAGAGACAGTGAAACCTAAAGCCTGGACACAGCCATAACACAGCAGGTCTTTATAGAATCGTCCACGATGATTTGGAATTTAAAAAGTTGTAATCTAGCTTTTTGTTTCTAATTCTAGAATGTTCTTCAAGCTTGGTTTCTTTGGGTTTTTTTTCCTTGAATTTTTTGTTTGTTTTTGCTATGCCTCTCTTACTGCGTCTTTTCTATGAACCATCTCTTTTGTGCTCTATTCAAACCAAGAGATGATCCAGATGCCTCAAACAGCCTCTCCATGACTCTCTTGGCACATTAATCCCACCCCAGCAGGTTTGCCTGTGCTTCTCACACAGGGAGAACTTGGCATACTGATACCCTGTGAAGTCAATGTCAATATGTCTGAGGTACCCCTTGAGCCAGAGCAATTTATGTTGCTTTCTTCACTGGGGGCAATATTACTTCTCACAGTCAGTAAATCTCAGCTGTCTGACTGCTGGAATCTAATTATCCTGTTCTATTCAACCAGCTGCTACAAGGACCTGGAAAGGAGAATTCCCTTTGGAACACAGGTTTTGCAGAAGGATTCACATTTTGCATAAATAACAAAGAAGTTCAAACACACACCCACTCTGAGTAGCATAAAGTTTTGTATGATCTATGACACAGTTGTGTGGATGAGCCAGCACTTGTTTTACTCAGACTGAAGGGATCATTGGATCATTGCCAATGGGCTTTGTCCTGAAACTCTCCAAATGCTGCTCTGAAAAGTTAAAAACTTGGCCTCTTACTCCTGGTGTGTGGTCGGGGGTGTGACAAGTTGTGTACCTCCCTGTCTCCTCCCCATTGTAAATCCCTGTCCACACGAGGCACTGTTAGTTCAACTGCTGTGTTGAGTGAATTTATCAGCCACTGTGACTGATTTCCAGGGAGGCTGTAGGTTGGTCACATGACACTGTTAAATATCTGTGTTAGTGAAGAAAACAAATTCCAGTTTTGTGCAGTGACGCTGAAGACACTTTTCTCTGATGTTGTAAGTGCTCCAGTATATGGAAATACTAAGTATTTTTTAAAAAAACCCAAAAAACAACCAACTTCTAAGACAGGAGGTTTGGGATAGTATTACACAACTGTAGAAGAGAACCTGCTTAGATAAAAATATATAAAATAAATTATAGGAAAATATATGAAAATAATTTTGAGAATCAAGAATGTGTCTATTCTGTTTGTATTCATATATCACCTTTTTTACTTTCACAAAAACAAAACACAAAAAAAAGCCACAGCTGGTCACTGGTGTAGCTCTGTCTAGTGAGCAATAAAAAAAACATTAATTTTCTTCCAGCTACTGGGAAGACTGCTTAGAAAGTGCTTTGCACAGTTCCAGGTGGGAAATGAGGAATCAGAAAGTAGATGAAAATCAGTTCTTTGACACAGCAGTGCGTACTCAAAGTTTTAGATATAGAGGGCTAGGTACAATTCATTTATATCTATTTGTGCTACAGAAGGTGATCTGAAACCTGTGGTTGGAAGTCTGCTGTGAATCAGAATTCCCAGCATCAGCTTTCTCCCAAAATTTAAATGAATCTATAATAAATCAGTTTTCTTGGGAATAAAAATGTCATATGTTGGCATTTCTAATTAACAAGGTGTGTCAGTTTTTTAAAATTTAATTGTCCCATGTCTCTACCAAATAGTCTCTTACAGCTGTAATACTGTTCCCTTGACACCTCATAAATAATAAATTTCACATGAAGACTTCTGTATGGAAGACTTTTTAGATTATTTGAATGAATTAATGCGTAAGAATTTTATGCAATGCAGGGAAATGTGTGAAATTAATGCAGAGTACTAAAAGTCATGAACAAGAACTATGTAACTTTGGTTGTAACTCAATGATGATGTTGTTAGGCAATAACCTCCCTTTTGTTAATATTTTATGTAATTGGGTGAACAAACAAAGACTACTCTGTTTTATAGCAGCTCCCTATGGGAAAGCAATTTGCTGATTCCCCTTAGAGTAGAGAGAAGAAAGTAATGCTCAGTGGCAATACAATGAAGAGGAGAAAGTAAGGCTCAGTAGCAATAGGCTGGCATTCTGGAAGTTTGTATGTGCATGCAAGTTTAAAGAAAACACGAACAACACCAAAGAACTCCATCAGGTGCCTTCAAAAATCCTGTTTCCAAGAGGTGATAAGACATCGTATTTTGCCAGAAGTTACATGCTAGGAAGGTTCAGTGCATTTCTGAAGTTGAAAACATAAATTCATGTACAGCCAGATGAACTTAGAGTAATTCAAAAGAACAAAAACAAAGCACACAAACTAAAACCCCAAACAAACTACCAGAACCCAAACCACTTGTTTTCCTTTATAAATGTTTTCTCTAAGTTCAATAAACAGGATTCTGTTATGAGGAGGGCTTCTGCCTAATCACTGTTGCAGGCCCTCAGGGAGAAACAGGAGTGTTGCAGTCTGGATGAAAATCAGAGCTCAGTTGCTTGGATGACTGGAGTTTAGCCCTGGTCAGAGTGAGAGAAAACAAATTTCCCTTCTCAAGAAGGGTGTCCTGGTTGTGAGTGTGCTCTGACAGATCAAAGTCTCCAGCAGTTTAGTGACATGCACCACTGCTTGGGACAAAAAGGATGTGAAGCTGGGATTGTCCATCTGTTATTAAGGTGCAGTGATACAATTGCATTTCCTGTACTGTTTTTCCCCTCACTGAGAGAGGACTGACAGATAAGGTATTTGATGTGGGCTTGGCAGGAGGGAAGGGGTGGGGCAGTGGTGCTTGGTGCAGTTGTGTGGTGGTTGGCTCGTTTTTATGCCCTGATGTCCTGCTATTGTATTTTCTCCATTTTAAGGAGGTTGGCTAAGCTCAATCTCAAATTTGAGCCAGGGATGCTCTGAGTTTCCTTGGGGATGTTTCACTTGCTCTGACTCTACCCTGTAAGCTTCAAGTATATTGAACTTGTTCTTCTGTAGCTACATCCCTCATGCACATGCTTATCTAGTTCTGTTCCAGACAGGTTTTGGATTATTTTAAATTAGGTTTAGCAGTAACTAACCTTTATTTAGCCCAGGAAATTGGCTACTAGTTTAAGGCTGCATATTGCAATGAACACAGCAGCTAATTTTTTGCAAAAATTTTCTGTATTCTGAGGACCAAAGCTGGAGGTACCAGGCATTCTTCTGTTTACTTGGCATATGTGATGTGGGTACGTTTTTATTGCCCACATTCCACCTCTTCATTAGTCTCATTCTCTGTTTTCAACTAATTTAAAATGTCAGGATCTGCCACTTCTCTGCCAATTTCATGATGGCCTACACTGGCAAACACCCTGAATTGCACTACAGTCATTTCTGCAGGTGGAAAGGCCAATGTCTCCTGAGGTTTCCTTTGGATTATGTCAGTTTTGGTGTTGGAATGCTGTGTATTGAAGCATTATTTTCTAGCTGCGTTAATCTCCAAATCATTATTTGGGATTGAAAGAAAAACCTGTGACTGAAAGGGATCTATTTTTATAATTGAGTTCACGCAGTAAGTGTGATGTTTTGTTAATTATATTTTATAGAACATACAGTTGTTTTGTCAGTTCCTATTTCATGGTAGTAGGAAGGATGCTCTGTTTGAGGTGTAGCCTTGAGTGACAAACTTAACTGGTTTTTGCATGGACCTACAAAAAGGTCCTTCTCCAAAACTTTTAGTGTCTTGCCATGCTCAGGAGGGAGAAATCAGTAAATCTAAATTAGAAACTTTCTCAGCTTGGCATGTGATATTTGCCATTTCAACTTTCCAACTAGGCTATATTTTTTTAGTGGTTTTTGTTGTTGTTTTGGCAGTTGGTGGTGTTTTAACCTATCATGAGTGGAAAGTATTTTTATTGAATTGACTAAAATTACTTTAAACTTAAAAGGCTTTTCTTTTCACTGCCTCTTATGTAGCCGTACACAACAGCACAAGGAATTGTACCTTCCTAGTATGGTAACCTTGCAGTGAAACTAGTCCAGATGTGCAGTAGTGGTAATTGAAGCACATTACAGCCACACAGGAATTCTCACACTTTGGGAATGGTTTTTTTCCTGAAGAAAACCCATTGTTCTTGAGATACTGCAGTACAAGGAGGGCTGCAAAGTCTCCTGTTACTTGCTGAATCTTGGCATTAATGAATTGTGTGCTCTTATGAAAAAAGAAAATGTTCGGGTTTGCACTTAGCCAGCTCTCGGTCAAAATCAAATTTTGTCCTGGTCTCGTATGGCAGGTTTGCAGCAGAGATCAGCTGTGGAACCTTGCTACCAACACTGCATGCAGAGATCCTCCTTTCATGCAAATTGTGACTTTTTCTGTGAGCAAGTGATAAGCTTTTTCAAACATGGTAACATAGCAAACATATAGTCTCTGTATTCACTTGAATGAGTGGCTCCTTTTGTATGCCTCTTAGTGACCTTAATTTCCATGTGATTAAATTTTGATCTGTTGATGATTTCACTCTGATGGGTGACAGAGAAATGAGGGACAAACAGGAAAATGAAAACATCATTGCTTGCAAATGAGCTCATTTGAAAAGTACATGGAATAAATCTTAAAATTAATCTGAATTGTCCTTCTCTTCCAGTTAAATTGTTGTATTCTCCTTATTATTTTGTTATAAAGATATCTGGATTTGTGATTAGGAAACAGATTCTCAAACATAATTTGACTGAAGTATATAGCAAAAATAACTGAAGAAACCCTAGAAAATTTGAGCAGCCCAATGTTTCCTCTGATGCTTATTACATATTAAGTATTTAGAGAGCACTATTAATACTTCATAAAGAACCAGTATTGGCAGAGATGCCAAAATTTCAAATTTCTTATTGTCTATTTACCCTCAGGTGTGTTCTCCTATAAAAGTTCTGAATAAAAGGCAAACACTTATCTGAAAAATGTGAGCTCTCTACATGTATGTGACAATCCCTGCAAAAAACCCAGAAAAAACCCCACCCTTCCCCAAAGAAACAATCCAACCCCCAAGGAAGCTCAAGAGAAAAAAATTGAAAACCCTCCAAAGATCTAATGAGCCTTTTTCACGTGTCTCTATCTAAACTCAGACTAGAAAAATCTTACTGCGTTTTTGTGTTACAGCCTGGGCGTAGCTCTTGTGTATCCATCTTCACAAACTTGCTGAGGAATAAATCCACCTGAGGAAGGGGCTTGGTTAAAAATTCCTCTTCCATAAGCAGAGTGTCAAAAAGGGGTGTCATATTTAATAACCACTTTGTTGTAAAAGCTACAAGTAAAGGAATATAGATACAGCATCATGGTGACTTTGATACAGAAAATACTGAAGATTCTTTTTATTGTAGTGCTGTTCTTTGCACACTGTTTGACCCTTTGATGTTAGGCATGTAGGAGGAAAACCTAAACCAGCAACACTGGATGTTTTTCTCTTTGTGCTTGTAAATGCTTGTATTTGTACAGTCTGTACCTGACACTGTTATCTGTGAAAGCCACAAGGCCTCCTTTGCATGGTGGAACAAAATGCTCCTGGGTCACTGGGCCATCCCCAGTGTCACAGTGAGAGTGGCAGAATCCATCACAGGGAAAGTGGCACGAGTAGTTACAGGTGGAGATTCAGTGGTGGTGTTTTACCTTAAGTTTTGAACTAACATTAACAGAATGAACTCAGAGCAGTTGCTCTTTGAGAGGTGTTATTTCTGATTTTTAATTACATACTTCCATCAGTTATGGTTATTTGTAAAATTGTAGAGCAGTATAGGCTGCAAAGGGCCTCTGGAGGTCCTTCCAACTCTGCTTAAAGCAGAACTCCCCACATTCTACCTATAAACAACTTCTGTACCTCTGCATGCCACAGGCAGGGTTTGGCACTTGTTTAAACCTAAAGAAAACACTTGGCCTTGATGCAAACTTGTAGCTTCCCATAAAGTACTTTTCTGCCTGGTCTGATCTACATCAGTGTGAGATAAACATTCAGGCATTTGTGTATATATTACTAGAGTTACTCTGTGTATTACTAGGGTTACTTTTACCTCCGAGTTTGTATGAAAAACGTCTTTTCAATTTAGGTGTGAATGCATCTCTAGCAAAATATAAAACATAAATCCCTGAAGTTAATCCAACATTCCATGACCAGAAGTATCAGCATAATCACACTGCTCTTAATCAGATTTCAAATATGAAAACACAATGAGACAGAATATAGCATCTTCCTGCATAGTAGAATATATTGTGAGATGAAACTGAAGAGGTTACTATGAATGTAGATTAGCTCCTGTTGATTCCAACAGAAATCAAAGCTTAGTATTTGTATTTCCCATCTGCTTTTGAGCCAACTCTTTTAGCACTAGTCAGGAGCCCCTAATCTGGCAAGCATGATGTCTTTTATATAATTTGTCCTCCATGTGTTATATCTGAAAAATCAGATATAACTTCAGTGAAATTTGCATGTATTTTAGCAGGCATGCCAGTTCAAAGAAAAATGGATTTGAACAGATCTTTGAAGCATCTTTAGCAGTTAGAGGTTATAATGTCATGATGACAAATGAATGCTTTGTACGTGAAAGGGTCCTCAGCTGTGTGGATTTGGAGGCACACAAGACTTCTAATACTAACAGTAACCACAGGTGATTTTGTTCAGACAGTTAAATATGTTTCAAGAGCATCATACCCTGGGTGCTTTTCCCAGTCATCACATGCACTGAAAGTGGCTCAAATCATCAGCACAGCAGCTTGTGGTGTAGGTATGGTTAAACACATGTGAGTCCAACAGGGTGGTATTTCCTCTGTTTCCCATTACATCACAGAGGTGTGGTGAGTGAAACGAGAAAGCTGTCAGGAGAAGGGAGGGGGATAACTGGGCCAGAAAAAGCCAGTCAGCACAGAGAAGGAAATGCAGTGGATGGCCAGCTGAGCTTGTCTGGCTGTGCTGTGTGACTGCCAGCTCTGAGGTTGTTTTACATCTTGCTCTTGGCAGCAACTTTGCTCCAGAAAGTTATTTTCACTTTGAATCACTTCATCTGTGTGACAAACTGCAGTATGGGGGACAAGTACAGTGGCTGGGGCAAAAGATGTCAGAGGGAAGTGGCCATTTCTTAGTGGTTTTGCCACTGGGGAGCATCTACTGTGTCAGCACATCTTGCAAGAATGGCAATGCAAGCACTGAGTTCTTTGAAGCAGCTTAAAGAATCCTTAATCTCTGTATAGACAACCTTACTCATTATTAAAGCAGTCTCAATTTGGTTTGATCTAAATTACAGTCAAAGTGAATTAAGACACATGAAATGAGTTATTTAAATTCTGAATTAAACCAACTACATTGTTTTATGCAATTTAATCAATGTCCTTTATATTCAGACACTTGAAGTAGTTGTCTTTTCTAAGATCTTTGAATGCTGTGCTGGAAATTTGAGTCTGAAAACTCTTGTGGGGTGCAGTATTTGGGGAGTAAAAAGGCAACATCTTTCTAAAATCACATTGGCTAAATTTAAATAGTTAATATTAATATATTAACATTAATATATATTAATATTAACTGTTAATGTGAATATGATATCTCTTTACAGACAAATGTCATATTGAACAAGGCATAAATGAATGTTGAGAGCTGACAGAAAGTGATTTTTATGCATCCAGAAAAAATGACCAATAGAAGTTTTTGGGTCCACACTACATGGAAAACTTTCTGATGAATTTTATCATAGCTTGGAGTGAATAGAATTCTATTACCAGGGATGGATATTTTTTGGCAATACTTCAGGGCAAGGCTAAGAGATCAAGATAACAAAATATAAAAATTTAAAATGTTTTGATTCCTTCATTGGAACTGGATTATACACTTCAGTTTTATATTTTAAAGAAAGGTCTGTCATTTAATTATATCCTCAAGAAATGCAGAGAACTCTCAGTTTTCAGAAGCAGAAGGGCTACTATAATAAAAAATTACTTAAAATGTATGCTATTTTATAGTTTTCCTTTGATATAGGGCTTTGATTTAACCAGATAGGTTTTCTGATTTTTTTAATAATGTAGCAAATTTTAAATGACTTCCAATATTGTCTGCTTGACCCTTGCCTCTTTCCCTTGCCTATTATATGTGGTAATCAGAAACTAATTGCCTCTGTGTTGTCATCATTTCCTCTTTCTTTCCCTTTCTCCCCCTGAATGTATTCTAGCACTTGTAGGGCATGTACTTAACAAGATGAAGGGAAAAAAAATGATTAAGTCTATGATGCAAGGTTCCACAGGGGCTCTGTACGAATTTGCCCATGCATTAAACTGATTTCTCTCCTCATGTTCCTCTTGCTTGAGGGAACCTTGCTAAGGTCTCAACAATGTCACTACAATGTTTGTCTTTAATAGAAAACACCAAGGGAAGATAATTTGAGTATGAACAAGGTGAATTATGGTAAAAACAACTTGAATGCTTTGACAAGTGTTATTTTAAAAGATTCAAACCTGAGATATTAGTTAATTATTTTACTGTGGCACCTTGTTTCATGCTAGAGCGTTGGAGTAGGGCACGTGTGGGTAGTCAGTTACTACTGAAATCATTTGCAGTGTACAGAAATCTCACTTAGATTGAGCTACAAATTGGAGATACATGTTTTTGAGTATCAGTTCCCAATGTGTCCTCACAATGTCCCTGTGAGTAATGAAATGTGTGGAGACATTGGATTTTTTTAAGCAAGGATTTGCTCAAACCAGTGACTAATAACTGAATCTTTATAGATTCTCAGTTATATCGCAGCAGTCCTACTTTGCTTAATTTTGTGAAAGTGTTTCCACTTTCCCAAGTGAGAAAATCCTTTTGAGAACGTATTTTCCAAAGCCCTTTGAGGTTATCTGAAATATAAGTTTCAAATGGAAGCCTTTCAAAGGCTTTTACAACTGCAGAACGTTTACATCACTATTTTGCAGGCTAGAGTTCATACTAGTTTTTCACACTAGAGTTCAGTCATTACAAGACCAAGAACAGAGCAGAGACTTCTTCAGTGTTTACATGTTGTTTTTTTTCTTAGAAGGAATTACTTCATAAATTAAACACAAACCCACTATGTTCTGTGTAATCTTTTTCTCTTTTTGGCTTCTTTCACCCATCTTGAGCTGTCCATATTGTAGCTCACTAAATATCATTATACAGTCTTAATGGGCCCACACTGTGCAGCTGCCTGGCTGGTTTATAAAAGCTAGCAGATCTCTTGCAAGGACATCTCCTATCAGAAGGTATTACCTGTTAACTGCTCAGACAGCTCTGGTTACCTTACGTAGCAAACGCTCTGCAGTGAAGGTGTTAAAGCCACTGGTTTGTGTAGTTTTGTCAGCTGCATCAGTAAGTGGAAATAAAAGAGAAATTAAACTATGAAGAAGAGGGATATGAGGATTTATTTTCCTAGACAAAGCATTGAAAACAGTGATTCATTTCTCAAGTCTTTGCAGAGTTCTGATTCCCAATAGTTCAGTTAAGATTTCCAACTGTGCGTGTTACCTCCAAGTAATGATGTTCATATGCTGCCTATGGTGTTCCTACCAGTGATATTTTCTTTTGACATGTGCAGTGTTCCCAAATACCCAGTGACTAAGATAGCCAAGCACGACAGTTGTGTTTTAGGGACATAAACACCAAATTCAAAGGAGGATACTGCAAATACAGTTTTTTTTACACCAGACAAATCTGCCTTCCTCTAACCTAGCAGTGGTTGATTTAGAGGTAGGAGTTACATTTCAGTCCTTTCTTTAACACTTCCAGTAAATATTCTCTGTCCCTAATACTGAGTGGGTTTTTGTCTTTAAGCTTGGTTTTTAATCAAGTATGGACATAGCTGACTTGAACAGCCTCAAAACATTGTGAAGTGTTTATGACTTTTTGATCATTATATCAAAATACTTGAATGTGCTAACCATTTTTCTCTTGGGAACCATTTTCTTCCTACAGTAATGAAGCCCAGGAAGTTTCTCTCTTTATACCATCCTAACAGCTGAGAGAAAAGGAAGCTGTCACTAGGTGATAGACTTCTGCCAGGCTTGACTGCCAGTTGAGTCTGTGATGTGCTTGTATGGATATTTTTTTCTGTGTGTTTTTACCTAACATTTCACAAGCGTTGTGTTGGAGTAAACTTCAGTGTCTGTTGAATCTGCAGTTACAATAGCAGATTACATCGGTGATCTTTGAGGCAGTACAAATTAAACAAATACATTCCACCCTGCAGTCCAGTGTACTGGATTATTTGCAAGTCCTCAGAGCTGTTCAAAGACCATTCATTCCAGTGACAACCTGACTGACTTCCAGCCCTCCATCCCCTCCAGATTTTAAGAAATAATTTACGAGATGTGAACATGGGCGCTCCCCACAGGGCTTTGGTATTTTTCATTCTTTCAAATGATCATTGAAGTGAGTCTAAAAATTATTTTAACACAGCAGCCCTGGCACAAACCAGAAAATTTATGTTTCTGCCATATGGCAATTAAAACTTGTTTGGCCAACCAGCTGCAGACCACCCAAGCCTATCAGACATTGATGGAAACATTCACAGAAAATATGGGTTAGGCATGTTATTCTGAGAACTATAAGTGAAAATGCAGCAGAGGATTGGGAAAGGCATCCCCATTAAATATTTGGAACCTATAAAATGACATGCTGAATATCAGAGAATTTTCCTGAATCAGAGCTTAAAATGTCTTTTTGAATGGTCTTATAATAATAATGAGAGTCTGTGCTGACATCTATAGTTAGATAATTGTTTTGAAGCCATAGTCTATCCCTCCTACAATTTTCTCATTGATAGTCTCCTTTTCAAGTTGAGGAGGAGAATTAGTGGATAATTTCTAAAACTATAACTATAAAAATATTATTTCTTATCTCATTTTCACTGCATGCAATAATATTTTAATTCATTCTGATCTAGTATTTTCAAAACATGGTTTGTAGATGAATCACAGCAGTCCAATTTAATTTTAACATTTAAATATCTTATGTTAAATGATATCACTTAAACTTTTGAGCAACTTTCTGGTAGCTTTCTTGAGTGTTAATGCAGTGTTTGCATGTAGGATGCATGAGACATTTTGTGTTTCTCCTTTAAAATAGTTTGTGACCAAGTTCTGTCTGTATATGATCTATAGTGCTGAAAAAGATTTTAGAAATGAATTTACATTTTGTGGTGTAGAAGTAGAGGGAAATGACAGCTGGACAGCCATTCCATCTGCATCTCAAAAGACTCATCAAATTATTCTGGTATTTATGAAATTTAGCCTTGTCCCTGTAACTCCTGTTTGGTGACCTTGGTAATGATCACACTGCCAGAATGTTCTGATTTACTTTAGCAAAAAAGACAGGAGTGTTTGAAATCTCTCTGCTTTTAACAGCACAGGAAAAAAGGGGTGACTTTTGTAATTGTTTCCTTTTCTTCATCTTTACTATGGATTATTTTTATATGTAAAGCAAAAACCCAATACTCTTTGTAAATTTTAAATGCAAAGGATGTGCTGCCTGAAAGTCCTCATGTTGTAACAAACTTTCTGGACTAATTTATTTGGCTACAATTTGATGCTGAATTGCAATGGACAGCACCGTAAATGATTTAATAAGATTCCTGGAGACATGTAATAAATTTGTATTATCTCGGGTTTTCTCTTATAATCAGCATATTACTTGTTTTCTTTTTTTTACTTCATGTTGTTTAAGTTTTTATTAGCTGTTTGGAGATTAGGAGAATAGTGATATCTGCAGAACTGTTTGGACTATTAAAGAGGTTTCTGTATTAATAACTAAGACTGGGTGATTTATGTATGATTATGGAACTCTACACAAAATAAATCAGTGGGAGCTGTGGGGCCATGATTTCATACATGGTAGATAAGAGATAAACATTTTAAATAGAAAAGGGTATTCTTACCAATAAATTGAATTATGATAAAGGCAGAGGGGGGATTCAGAAACCATCCTCTAGTATATGTATTTAAATTCAAACAATTTAAAGTTGGTGGTGGTTCCTGAGAATCCTATGGGAAGTTCCAATGAATATAAACATAACTCAGAAGAAATGAGCAGTCCTGCCAAGCCCAGATATTTAAAATGAAAGATTTGTTCATATCTGAACATATGAACATACTCAGACCTAGAAAATGAAGAAAAGCTTTTACAGTAGGCGTGTGCTTGTACAGAAATGTAAAAACAACTCACAGGGTGCTCCTGTCAAATTAGCAGGACAGGGGAAGGAACGTGGTGCTCCCTTACATCCCATTGGACTGTCAGACCGCTTGAAGCTGAAAGGAAGAAAAACTGGTGGACTTAACTACTAAAAGCATGGTGCAGGGAAAGTATGAGGAAAAAGAAGCATAATGCAATTTTAACCACTGTTGAATATAATAATTAAGAACATAATATATACACTATGTAAAAATGGAAGTAATTTTATATCTGAACTATTATTGTTACTTTCCAGTGTCAAAATAGATCTTGGAAAATAACAAATATTCAGTTAAACCTTAATCAAGAAAACATATTTTCATACTAAAATAGTTTCCATGTGCAGCTCAGATGTAGAGGAAAGCATGCATTCTACTACTGTCAGCATATTTGAAATAATTTGAGTAATATTTCCTTAGGTATGTTTTGTCAGAAAAATTTCTATTTCATGTTCTGAAAACACCACTGATTACAAAATTCCCTGAAGAAGCTGAGCTGAAGCACAGCATAATATCTGAGAGCTTGTAGGCATTTCCAGAATTAACTTGAAAAGACTGTCAGTAAAGTGGTGGAGGATCAAGTTCCCAAAAAGTGAGAATAGGACTGATGAGTGGAAATCATCTATTCCAGGTAATATTCAGAGCTGGCATAAGAAACTTCCTAAACAGCAATTTTTAGTGCCTGTGACCTCCTCATCTTCCTACCACCAAAGATCTTTCAATAGTCTTGGAATATACTACAGGCACAGCAATTTTAATACTCCATATATTAGCATATTCGTATATTTTCATACTGTATTTTCATAGAAAAAGTGCCTCAGTGGTAAATAAATGTGGTATTATGATAGGTTATTACAGTGAGTTATGTTTTTGTGAGTACCCAAAGTGAGATGACAATGTTAAGAAACTAACCAGAAAAACTAAAAAGTTTTAACAGGGTAAAACAGCTGAAATATTTAATCTGAAAACAGATTAAAGAAAAGAAGCAAAAATTACTCCATATTAGTAATCCTGAGACACGGTTTACATCATAAAAGAATCCAAACAAGCGGATGGTTTTTATTGACTCCTAGGGTTCTGGGTTTCTATTATTTAGCAACCTTCTGTTTTGTGGACTGTAGGCAAGTTAAAAGTACTTTTCAGTTAACATGAACTGGTGAACTTTACCAACAAAATGGAAGAAATTAGCCTAGTTTCTGGTCAAATTCTTAATTTAGATGTAGTAAGCTTTCAAGTTTTGTTATCCATTGCACCAAAGAAATGTCTGCGAACAGTTTGTGCCATTACAGAAGAAACTGGGCATTAGATCAGTCTGGGCCTGCTTTCAGGTTTTAGACTCTACATTCTTACTTGCCACTGTGCCAAATAGGAAATAGGCTGTGGTGGAGAATCTTCCTGCTTACTGTCTGAGGTGGGCACAAATCATCAGTGCCAAGACTTTCTATAAAGGAATAGAGGGTGCTAGCGAAGCAGTAGGGAAAATCCCCCATATTCTCTGGGAGAGGTCTGGACTGCCTTAGGAAAGGCTGGGATTTCCCTGTTAGCATCATCTGGTAAGGGAAGACAAATACAAAGGGAGAAGGAGGGTCACAAAATCTCCCAGGATTATCCTGACATAGTGCAGTTTACTAATCACTCCTTACTTAGAATCTTGTTTAGAGATAAAAAGGAGGTCAGAACTTCTTAAGAAATATTTTCTTTGTTTGTTCCCAAATCAGTTATGACTCCTTTTCTGTGATACTCAACTAACCAGAGTCATTGGACGGGCTGTCTCTGCTTCAGAAGAAAATTCTACCACAATCTCAGGTCTGACATTACTTTACCACGACATAAAATCCTCAGTTTTCTGCTGGGTAAATAAAGCAAATTCTCCAACTTCCATCAGAACATGTGCATGAATGCTGGCATATCTAATGTTTGACACATTTGTTATAAACAAAGTAGCAGATGTTACCTTACCCACGTATATTAGTTCATTAGAGAGCATATTTATTTCATTTTAATTTTTAATGTTAACTCTTGTGTGCACTTTTGTTTCTAGCAGAAAAGACAACATGGTTTTAAAGTTAATGCTTTATGCTCCATGTTATTTTGCCTCAGAGGTTTGGTTGTTTTATTCTTTTTCATAAGACAGCAGGTCTATTTTTTCCTTAACTCAGAGCAAAATAGTGTCCTTAAATATAATCTCCTTTTTGACCTGGTTTTGCTTAAACGTGGTTATGAAATGTGTTTGTATGTTACATATATACATTTATATAAGGTGTGGAAAGAGGAGAAAAAGGAAGTTTGGAACAGGAAGCTGGACTACATCCTCTCAGTGTCCCAGCCTGAATTATCCTGTGGTCTATCTGAGGTGGCTTACAAATCCTGGTGCCACAGGGAGACTGAGTTAATGAGTCACTTCTGCATCAAAGTTGGATTCAAGTCATCCATGAAATGGGTTCATTGGTCCTGGCCTGAAGGCACAGCTTTGATCCTGCAGCTCCTGTGCTGAGGTCCTCATGCCCTGAGCTTCTCCATATGACACCAGTCCCCCCTGCCCCCAAGGCAATCCCAGCACCCAGCCGTGGGAGTTGCTGCCCTCCTTTGCCCCGAGCTTCTCTCTGACCCTAAAGCTGTTCTAGAGGATTTCACTGTGAGTGGGGTGTGTGTCAGGACACCTCACCCAAAACTGTCTTACACCTAAGAACAGTTACTTGGGTTTTAGGCTCATAAATCCAGTGATTTCCACAATCTGCTGGAAGAAGTTGTACCCAGGAAATTGCTGCTTAAATAATGTGCCTTGGAGAACAGTGAACATACAGTGACAGAAATTTCAATTCCAGTTGATGAAATCTAGCTATGACCTCTAAATTATGACGTATCAGCTGTATTTTATCTTTGAAATATCTCTGTGAATCATCCACGTAAACTGGTATTGCTAGGAAAAAATCTATTAGGAACAAAGTAGTAAACACTAAAAGATTTTACCAGAAGTTTTTCCTTCAGCGGGTTAAAAAAATAAACCAAAAACTTATTTTTAGTTTGTACAGTAAAGCAGTCATTTTTCTTCATAAAGTAAATAGTTATCAAAATATAAAATGGGTTCTGCTTCCTGACCATTGCAAGTGAATATGGTTTGGCTACAGCAGTTGAATCCATAGCTTGTTTTCCGCCTTCCTCCTGTCTGGCTGTGGATTGGGTGTATAAACACACGTGCTTTTCTGTTGGATTTGTATTTTCTGATGATTTCCAAAAGTGATTCCAAAACTGAGATTGTAGACATAGCTGTGAACATACCTGTCTATATGAGCAGGGTGCTCTTTCAGCTGGAGTTAAATGGAGTTAACTAGATAATGATCAGAACCTGTTTTCTTTGCTCAGCAGCAAGAAAACCGACCTGACACACAGAAGGAATTTTATTGTACTGCAGAGAGTTCAATTACAGTGTGAATCACTTCAATACATATCTGTATTTAGTTAAAAATGAAATCTTGATTAAAAGCAATCAGCAGAGAAACAAAACTGAAGTAAGCAGGGAATTGCAAAGTAGAGAAAGGACATAAATCTTCTCATGGCTCTTACACCTGTAAATACACTAAATACAACTCTTGCAACTCATTGTGTAGAGGCAGATAATCATCATATGTTGGGTACAACAGAGAAATTCTGGGGCTAGAGCTTTGTGGAATGCCAAACAAAGTTACCATGGAAATGAGTTTATACATCAGTTAAAGACAAAAAAATTTAATTGTTTTAGAACTGTAGCTGACGATTCTGCTCCAGGAGGTGCCCTTCTACATCAGCATGGGGAACAGAAAAGCCTTTGGTATTTTTATATTCACTATTGATTGATTTGGACAGCTCTTAACCAAACTATTCTATAACATGACAATATTTTATGGTACTCTAAACTGAAATTGAAATTCAGCCAAAAAGTACTGCATAAAAAAACAGAGCAATGTCTGTACTTCTAACTTGAAATTGAAAACTGTTTTGTTTTATAGTTAGAGATGGAAATTCTCTGAGATTCTTTGATTAAAATGGGTATAAAGCTGCAGTTTTAATCTGTAGCCAGGGAACTACAAAAACCATAATTTTCAATCTATTCAACAGTATTTGTAACAAAAAAATGTACTCCCTTTCATTCTTTTTCTAAAACACAGAATGGAAAACCTTCTTCTATATATCTGTGAATAATAAAGACATCTAACAAGTTTTAGAACCTATCAACAGTTTTTGTATGATAGGTCTTAACTGCTTATTACCGAGCTTTTCCCAGGAACAGACTCTGTCTTTTTTCCTCACTTCCTAGTTTTGAAAACAGGCCTACAATTTTACATACCATTTTGTACTAGAGTGTATAATTCATCCTATTAACGTTCTCTCTTCATTCTTTTAATTACAGTTTTAAATTTTTATCTATATTCTAATTTCCATGGAATTAGACATGCTAATCCATCCTTTAATAATATGTTTACATTTTACTTCTTTCAGGATGGGAGTAAATTTAGGTGCACTTTAATTTATCTTTCAGTTCTGCATTTTCTGAAATCTGCATTGCAGATTGATAGCTTTTTGAATATATGCATAGATATGTACCTATATAGATATGTATCATAACACACATACTGAGGATCAGTGAAACCTCAGTGTAGTTTTACAGCTCCTCAGGCATTATTTCTTTCAGAATTAATTATTGCTGCTGTCACTGCAGGGTAATAAAAAATACTAAATGGATGTCTTAAAAGCTATTGGTATTGTAGCTACTCCTGGAAATACCAGAATGTATTCCCTTGCAGCAGGGAAATGAGTGTGGGATAGCTCCCTGTGCCAGTGCCACGCTCACCTGCCCAGTTTTCCCATCCTGCAGGAATGTCTCTGGCCAGCTCTTGAGCCCTGTTATTGTGTGCATTTCTGCCCTGGGAGTGTTGCACCAAGTTAACAAAGGCTGATTATTAATAGCTGCACCTATACAAACCTTCTGTCTTCTGGCAGTCTGAACTCCCCCCAGCATTAATCACTCTAATAGGAATTTTGAAGTCATGTATTAAACATGTCCCTTAAAGAAACAGAACACAGGAGCAGCTGTAGAGGGTCAGACCTGCTGTACGTGTGTCCCCTGTGGCCACAGCTGTCACCAAATACAAGACACCTCTCAAGAGCCATTGGGTGTTCAGCTCTCAGGGTAATACTACTTTCAGTCCTGAGACTGATTATTTTATATCTGGAAGTATCAGGGTTTGTATCCCTTAATTCTCTGTTTAGTTGGCATGCCTCGTTAGAAACAGAAACCGTATGTCAACTCCATGATTATTTCAACTAATGCGGGCTCCCAGGGGAGATCTGCTGGTATGTTCTAGTTTTTTTTCATTGATTGCTGCAGAAATACCAATATGGAAGGTATTATTAATTAATAATATATAATTATATATATATTATAATAATAATATAATTAATTATTAACCCCAATTCAGCAAAATACTTAAGCGAGTATTTTCTTTTATATACATGTGTAGTCACTCTCATTTCAGCCACATTGCTCATAGGTACAATAACTTGCTGTACCAAAGCTAAAACGTTTTAAATCCCCTTTTGTGATAAGGCTGCTGTTTAGGACAGAGATCCTCTGAGGAATGTTGCTGCAGCAGTTTCTGGCATTGTGTCCCATCTCCTGTGCCATAGGTTAACATGCCCATGCCAGCACTGACAGGGCAGGGTGTGTGTGCACATCTCGCCTTTTTCTGCTGACAGCTTGGCATCTCTTGTTAAGCTGTGCTTGTGAGTGACCTCTGTAGAAGGTCGAGGTTGACAGCTTGGGGCAGTAATGTCTTAAGCTGCAAAACTCCTCTAAGGATATGTCAATAGTTAGAGAACAACCAGGGAAAGATATGAGTGATCAAAGAGCTGCAGACTGAGGCCTGTTGTGTAAGGAAGGCTTTTCCATATTTTTCAGACCCTGCTTTTTTGACACGCAGCACAACAACAAGCATTTGCAGTTAGAATGTGCCTTGTACCTTTTGCTTAGGCTCAAGCAATTGTGTTCTGCTAAATCTGGGCTCCAGGATCTAGCCTAACAAAGTGTTAGTTAGTTGCTAACTAACTAACATCAGGTTTAAAGTGTGGGATTCAATTACTCCCTAAGAACTGGATTTTTTATTTCCCTTTTTAAGTTGCACTGGTGATCTGCAGTCCTGCTTTTAATTTGGAGCTCTGCTTTCTTATATTAACTTTCAACATTTTGCATGCTTGTGCAGAAAGGGGCTTTTGAATGTTTTTCTTAAATTTGTTTTTAAAGAAAAAATGTGGTAAGCATGGATAGAAGCCATCATTCTCTTCCGCAAAGAAGTAGGCAGCAAGATAAATGTCCACATTAAAACGTAAGATGTGGTATTGCAGGTGATAAAAGATAATGAGCCATTATAAAGTGCTTCAGGAGTCAAAGACTGCCCCTTTTCCTTGAAGCCTCACTAATTGTACTGGATCAGATGTATGAGACTGAAGCAAACAGATTGTCTTCATGATTCAGACTCCCTGTTCGACCCTGACACAAAGATCTGCTGAACAATTGATTTGGCAAAGTTCATTAATGAGGAGGTAAAATCTGAAGTATCTTTCAAAAAAATGAGTAAATCATAGAGAAATGCTACAATAACTGGTTCGTAGTATGGTTTGGGTTGGAAGGGACCTTAAAAATTACCTTATTCCAACCCCTCCTACCTTTTCCTTCTGACACTTTCCCCTGAGGGTGCACTCAGTCCCACTGTCTGTGTCACAACAGAGGTGTTACACAGCACCCGTCCCAGCACTGACCCCTGAGGAATGCTGCCTGTCCCTGCCTTCCCTCCACCTGGACAGTGAGCTGCTGTCCTCAGCTCTGAGTGAGACCATCCAGCCACTTCCTCATCTAAGTGACCCATCAAATCCTTCTCTGCCCACTCCAGAGACACATCACCTGTCTTGTGGGACAACGACAAATGCTTGACACAAGGCCAGCTAGATGACATCAGGTGCTCTTTCCTTACTCACCAGTGCTGTAACCACATTGTAGAAAACATGAGCACATCCATAAACTGTTCCCATTTGTATGTGTGTGCTCTGTGTTTTTCCAGCAGTTTTAGGAGTTGTGAGAGGCACAAGATGTTGATTACAACATTATAGTCATATACACATCACCTCACACACTGTTGCACCTGCCTTCCTGCTGGAAGCATGCTTTGTTTTCCAGGGGGAGTGAATTAATATCTCAGACTATCTCACTTGGCTTTTAAAATTATTACCTAAATCTAGTTTCCTGCTCCTTCCTTATATTGTTCTATATTTGATCGCATCTATATCTGGGGGAAAATGGAATAGGAAAGATAGGGATTTAATTAGTGGTGATGGCCAGAGGGTATAACTGTCATCCCCAGAATGAACGGCTGCTTCCCACTGGTAGCAGCAGAACTAGCAAAACTGTATCACACAATTTATTTACCTGTTGTTATTATTTCTGCACTGGGAATTCCCATGTGTGTTGATCACATACTTACCAGGTGATTGATTAGTCTGCTGCTGGAGTACTGAGCCTTTTCACAAATGTTTTCAGTTTTTTCCTTTGCAGCCCTTCCATTTTGTCACATCTTGTTCCCTCTGACTTGGGCTCAGGAGAGATCTGTACAAGCCTATGCAGATTAGTTTTGCCACTAATGCACAAGTCTCCTGTAAGTGAGCTGTCCTTCCATTCTGCCTAAACTGCTGCATTGTTTTCAGTGAATTAAAAAGGAGCTCTGCTGCTATTTTCTCTTCAGTAGGAATGTACATTTCTAATTTCCTCATAGAGAAGTTGTTTATTAAAAAATCTGTCTGTTCATTATTTGTGCCTATGAAGGTGGAGCACCTTCATATGCAGAACATAATTAGCACTTGGAATTGTTTTGATCTAGTTTTCTCTAGGTAAATTCTTCACTAACAGAAGGTTTCTACAGGCGAGAAAGCTCTTTTAGACTCATGGCATCAAAGCCTAACTAAGTGAATGCCATTATTCAGCTGGGTTTTCAGTGCAGTGCAAATAATTTGAGATATCTTTCCCAAACACCACTTTTTATGCTGATTTTGCTTGGGATAATTTGAGGGGGGAGGGGAGGAAAGTTATGAAATGCAAAATATTTCATGAAGAAATTAAATAACAGGCGCATAGAACTTCTCCCTCAGTTTGAGAGCTTTATAGAAAAGTGACGTGCTGAAAAAATCCTCTTTTGGCTGCACATTAAGATTAGGAGAAGCAAATATTTGTCATTTGAACAGCTGCAAACATCTTAGAAAATGTTCCTTGTTGAAATCTGTCATCTGTTTCTGGTCTCTTAGGTGGTTGCAGTAGCCACTCTGAGGCAGCTCTTTCCTCTGCTGCTCTGCCCATTACACCCTGTTCCAGCTCTTCAAAAGAACAGGGAACAGGACCCTGTTCTCGATTAGGGATCTGAATTGGCTTCATTTCACCAAGAATGCAGATTAGGACATGGTCACCTATAGACAAGGTCAGATACAATATTTTGAAAACTGATTGCATATTTTATCTGTTACTGGTAATTAAACAAATCTGGTATAATGACCCTTTGAAAACCAGACTACATTTTCAGCTGCTGTGTTATAAATCTCTACTTTTTCTCTAATGTTTCGTTTCTCTGACTACTAGAGCACTGCATTGCATGTTCTTCATTCCACCTCATCTCTGAAGAGTAGAACAATCTTCTTTGTGTTGCTCTTACTTGGCTGAAAGTTGATTAAAAGCCAGAGACTTTCAAATTATTACATTCATATAACAAAAATATGTAGAAATAAACACACAAACTCCTGCTCCAGGCTGTATTTTTGGATCTATAGAACATATTTGAACATCAACCATGTATCTTCCATTTAACCATCACCTTAATTTAATTTCATTTAAACAAAGGAGGTGACAGCATTAATCTTCCATATGGATTAACCAGACAGAATACACTTCACCATAGTGACAGATTTATATCCAGAGAATGAGTGCTGATGTGTTTAATTTGCCTCGAAATTGAGCTGGTAAGATACAGATTACATAGTCCGAAGTGAATTTTCATGTATGAGTCCTTTTTGTTCAAACTAAAAACAAAGACTCCAGAAAACTGATAGTTTGGTGGATTTTACATATTATTTCCACAGGTAAAACAAGTAGTTTCCACACAAAGTGCATAAATCTTATATATAAATATATATCCATATCTACATATTTTTGTATTTTTATATATACACACACACACTATCTGCACTCATAAGACTTTCTTCAAATTTATTTTTACTAAGAATTTAATAAAATATACAACTATCAAATTTCTTTTGAGACTAGGCTTTTATTCTCTCATTGTGTATTGCATCTTCGTCAGAGGAACAGGCATCTCCAGGGATAAATGTGTACCTCTGCCAATGGAAAGCTGACCCCCTGAACTTGGAATTAAAAATAACACCACCTGATGTGGTTTCAATAAACACTTTGCAGAATTGTCTCCCTTTTCCCCATAGCACAAAAAGTCTCAGGTAACATGCAAATTAGCAAATGCAATTGAAACAATAAAATGGTCTTTGAAATGAAAAGAGAGTAAGAATTATAATCCTTAACTGATCCATTATCACTCTCCCCCTTCTGTTTAAGCCTCTTTGCTGCAATAATCAAATCTGCAGTTAGTCACTGATAAACACACATTGTAGATTAATTCCATTTTTGCCTGCAGGCCTTAGAACTACCTTTTGACCATGATAGACCTTGTCCAGTGATTGACAAGGGTTCTGATAGCTCATTTCACAGCTTTTTTTGCATCTTAAGGGCTGAATTGCTGGAGGCAAAAGCTATGCAGAGAGAAAAATCAAGTCTTATCAGTGCTTCCCAAATTCTTGTTTAGGTTTTTCTTCTTGAGCTTCTGCCTGCCTTTACTGATTTAATTAATGCCTTTCTGTCCCCAGGTTACATACCTGCTGACTTTAAATCTGTTGCCATTTATCCTTTATTAAAGCAACATTCTATGCCTGACGATTTGGCTGACAGCTATAGAGCTACTGCCAAACTCCCATTTCCATCAGAGATCCTTGGAAACAAGGACATTAGATTTTTATTTTTTATGAAAAGGGATAAAATTTATCTTAACAGTTTAAATATCCTGAAGCCCTTTAGAAGGTAATTAACTTAGATTGACTCGGACATTCTTATTTCTCCTTTCATTTATGTCAGTGTTGCTTTGGAAAAGAAACTGTTCTAAAAAGGCCACTTGACTCTGCTTGTGATGGTGAAGCTAAGGAAGGAATCCAGTGGAACTGGCAATACCTTTGGCCTTAAACTTTTCTCTTGCTCTGCATACCTTGCTTTGAAGCTTAAATTCACATTGGTTCTCAAATACTGTCCAGGGGCTGACCATCTGTTAGAGCAGAAGGGGACCTGCAGCAAAATGAAATCATTACCAACCCTGTGAGTTTCCTGACACTGGGGAGGATCCATCGTGCAGCCTGATTTGTGAAAGTTTGTCTCTTTCTGAATAAAAGAAAGGTCTTGTAGCTATTATTTAAAACAGTGATGTATGATATTTTTCATTAGTGCCCTGTAGCTCAACAGATTAATGTCCATTTCCCCTACACAGTTGTCTGCTCTGCTTTGACAGCAATGGGTTTTTTAGTCTTTTTCAAGTAGTAAGTTAGATTTTCTAAGAGAAATGGACCTCTGCATAATAGATTTAAAGCTATTGATGAGACTTGCTCCTCTTAATTAACTCTTTCTGAGGCTGTAGAAGCAGTCTATGGACCCTTTAATGTGTCTGCAAGCCATGAGAGGAAAAGTTGTGGACTAGGATCTTACAGGAGTGGTTTAGCAGCCAGCATGTCCTTGTCTGTCTCCATTTCTCTGTGGTGTTCTCTGACAGTTCTGTAGTAGTGTTTCTTTACTCCTCTTTCTGTAACCTTAAGCTTTAATTAAATTACCCTACAAAATACACATATTTTCATTCACTGACTGTTAGATGTTAGGATAACACAGGAATAAATAGACGTAAGAGTCCCATAAAGAACAGGTAGTTTTGTGTTCACAACTTCATTTTAACCTAAATACAGCTGATCTTTTTAAATACTCAGAGGGCATCAAATGAAGTTAGCAGGAGGTAGATTCAAAGGAGTTTATCCTTCGTCCAATACAAAATGGTACAGAATGTCTGTCTGAGTGTATTGTAGGTTCTAAAACTTCACATGTGTAAAAAGTGACTGGGAAATATAATGAAAGAAAAATAATCCAGTGGGGATCTTTAAATAGGAAGATGCCTTACCTGGCTCAGAAGAGCCTGAACTGCAAACTTCTGGAAGCCAGGGTAGTACAAGTTCATTTCACCTGTTCTTATTCTTGCTCCTGCTTTGGAGATTTTTACCCATTGTGACAGAGGAGATTCAGGGTGATCCTGTATTATGCTTCTTTTCCTATTTAAGTTCTTTTTCCCCTTGACCCTGTCTTTCTGTTGGACTGCTTCTGGATTATCTCCTTGGTTAAACATTTGCCATCTATAATGCTTTAATAATAGCTTTTACTCTGGATGCATTCATTCAAACGTTAGTACTCTAGATGGCACAGGTGTTTCTGCTGAAATTTGTATGCCTGATTTGATTTAATCTTTTTAACAATGTTTGTCCAAGATTTAGCATTTGAGTGAATAAAATTAAAATTAACCTCAGCATTTGAAAACTAAGTTTGGGAATCCCATCTGCCATAAATTTTTTTTCAACCACAGCAAGTTTTGAAAGCAATGAAATGCCAAAATTATGACTTTGCTCAATAAGATGGGTGTCAATTCCTGTCTTTTCTTTTACTGATCTTAGATGTTTTAAAGCTCCAATTGTGGCTGTATTTATACTTTTGGAAGATGATATTACGCACCTAATCTGCTGTGATCAAAACTGCAAGATATAGTATGAAATACACTGAATAATTCCTGCAAATACTGATGTAAAAAGTCTTTGGCTTCCTTTCCCCCACTATATTTGAACATGTTGTAAAACAGGTTCTCAGAATCTTCTAAATAAGTATTTTTGTCATTGCAGAAGAAGTTTTAAATAATACAAGATGTCATCTCAGCTGACATCTAACAGCGTGAACCAGATTGCCATACAAATAAACAGGGAGACAGCTACAGCTGGAGTAAAAAAAGTGCAAAAACAAAATTTTAAGTTGAGCCCTTTAAGTATTTATACTGTAAATGAAAACTTTTAGAATTCTTTGATTCTTTGGAAAAGGTTTCTTGTATTTCAGAAGGGCTGGAAGAAGGCTAGATGGGTATGAACTGCTTTACTCTTTATGAAATAGGTACCCTGCTCAGGTACTAAGTGTGCCCATGGAGACAGTTTCAGATATTAATATTATTGTGTCAGGAGCTGGAGTTAATTGTACATTTATCAAGAAAAAGCTATAGCCAAATGTTGCCTGGATATCAAAACAGAACATTCATGGGGAATGCTGTTAAAGAATAACTGTTCAATTCAGGTGTTTTTTTTAAATTTCAGATTCATCAAGTCTCAATTAAACAGAGAAAGGAACATCTGATTTTATCATATGATAATTTTTCATTTTTAAATTTAGAAAACTAGAACAGTTTAAAAAGTTAAAATGCCTGAAGCAGAAATATATAAAAATTATTTTAAAAGTTTTCTAACATATTGAATCATAAGTAATTATATTTCCTACACAAATGTTAGAGTCTGCCTTTTCTTAAAATCTGGATTTTGCTCTTTGTCTGGTGGAGGTGGAAGAGTAGAGGGAAAGCTGCCTCATGCAGAGATGCCTATTTGTAAGGAGACAAACAGAGTCTTTTTGTGGTTTGTTTTTGTTGGTAGTGTTTGCTACACCTGTTCTGGGCTGCTCTGTTGTTTTTGTCGTGTTGAGCCTCCCATCACTCCGTACTGGAATGCAGGTTCCCTCCTCCTTCCAAGCTGCCTCAGGCCACATTTTCTGTTGTCAGGGTTCCCTGACAGTTTCTGTCCTGGCTCCTGCCTTGCCAGTGTGGTGGATCAGATCCCAGTCTGACACAGGGCTGGAGTTCAGGTGGATTACAGCATGTATTACTATTTTGCATTTTCAGCAGCTGATCTCTCACAGGGTTTAGGCCTGATCCTCTGGCTCTGGTTTTGGCACCAGGGAATTATACACTGAATGTTGCTGCTCACTTGGGTTTGCTCCAAGTCACGGCAACACGCTGACAATGGCAGATTAAATCGCCTTCTGTTCCTTGGTACAATTTCATGTTAATAATCAACAAGCTGAAGATGTGGCAGGGCTGGTTGATGACTCTTAGCACCAGTGACCTCAGTATTAGATTTCCCTTGGCACAAGGGGATATGGATTTGTGAGGGTTCTGCAACCATTTATCTTCCTAAAAATCACCAGTTTTTCTGATACAGTTTGAAGCAATTTCAAGACTCTATTTAAAAGAGGCTTAGGGTTCCACTGGCAATAAACACTGGGTGTCAAGGCTGAGGCACGTTGGCAGAAAGGAATTGGGAAACCTTTTTCTCCCTGCATTGTGCTCCACTCTGGCTACTGTTATAAATCTGCTGGTTTAATAATCATTCGTATTCACACACACAATAAAAGGATGTGCATCTGACTTCATCATTTTAATTTTAGGGTTTTTTTTGTTTCTAGCTTCAGATGCTTCCTTTATCTTCACTTAGTCTCTTCATTTATATTCAGAGAAACCTCATTCAAATCCAGCAAGCAATTACACCGTGGTGTAACCATGAATAACATTGCTGTTTACACACACTTAAGATCGCCAATTCCTTGACAGAGAATGATATTATGTAGATTGATACTGCCTATTTTTTAAAAAAATTCTGACTTGCTATCTATCTTTTTAGACATTTATGAAATATCTGTCTTCATTGCAACCTTACATTACTAGAAGATCATGTTTTATTCACTGGTTATTCTGCCACTGGTTATAAAGCTGGAGGTACATGCAAGGTGCACAAAGTCACTTACAGAAAACTAAAGTATGGAGAGAAAATCCCACAGAGCCCATCTATAGATAAAGTGTGGAAATGAAAACATGTTTTTATAGGCAACCTTTCATCCTTTTAAAACTTAGAACCAATACTGAAATCAAGAGGAATCTCATATCTAAAACCTTACAAGCTTCAGATGGCTCTAAGTCATTCTTAGGGGACTGTTAAAACAAGCTGTTTACCTTTATTAATAGTTACTGAAGAAAAACAATCTTTTTTTTTTCTTTTTTTTATGACCTGAGTGAACATGATTGCATGAATTTCACTTGAGGGAGCTCCCTCCAGCTGTAGACTACAAGTTTTCTTTCAGTTCAGTAACCAAAACACAATTTTAGAAAAATCTCATGCTGAAATGAAACTCCCTTCCTTACATATTTTTTAGCAATAAATCCCTTACTATGCAGCAGTTTAACAGAGAATGAAGAGATTAATTAATGCTATAATGACAATTTTCTCCAGTAAAGAAGTAAAGATTGCACTTCCAATCTGAAAATATGTTTGTTTAGATTAAATTGCTACTACCAAAATGAAAAAATCATACAAATTGAAAATTATATAGAAACAGGAACAAAATGTTAACAAATTATGAAAATCTATCAAGATCTATTAAGGGATCCCAAGTCACATTAAGTTGCTCAGGACTTTCAGAAGTCACCACTTGCTACCAGTGACTGTGTTTCAAAAACTGGCATTAGGTATTGGTAGAGCTTCAAGAAAATTCTTCACTTTGTTCTCTATTTTTGCAGTCAGAGACTTGCTTTCCCTTTTTTTTGGTTGGTTTTCTTTGGGGTTTTTTTTTTTGTTGTTTTGTTTTATCTTTTCAGAATGTTTAAGGAATGGCATTTTATTAAAAAAAAGAAAAGAGAAAATATCTAATAATAAGTCTGCAACTGTCCTACAATTTGGTAACTTCATTTGCTTAGAAGATAGAGTGCATTGGAAAAGGGAAATGATACATTAGAAATGGAGGACTTTATCTCCAAGCTAGGATTTTCTACTATATGCTACTTAATTTATATAGTATTATAAATATATACATTTATGTAAATTCATGTAAATAATGAATAAAACTAATGCAACAACAGTATGTTAGGCCACAGAGTAAAAGATTTTAGGTAGCTCCTCTTTTTGCTGAGGTTAGAGCTGTTACTTGCAAGAGAAGAAACTTGCTACACAAGTCAGCACTGGGCAGAAGAACTGCAGCAGAAAGAGCTCAGCCGGTTGTGGTGGTGTTGGGCAGCACCTTCAGGCATTCCCCTTTGGATCCCATGGGTTCCAGGGAGGTGTTTGGGCCCCTGTCCCGAGCCATGAGATGCTCAGAGCCCTCCCAGGGGTCAGACATGGACAGAGCATCTCCAGCACCTGCTGGGCAGGGACCACCAGCAAGGGACTGACCTGGGCAGGTCAGGGAGGCAGTCCCTGGCAGGATTACATTTACATTACATTACATAATGCTGCCTTGGTTGGAATTTAATCCCCCTGAAGGGATCCTGCTGCTATCTGTGCTGAAGCATTTGACTTGTTCCTTCTAGAATTTACAATGATTTTTAGACTATTGATCCAGTTTATATTTCTAGCAGTTTGTTTCTCAAGAATCAAGCTTGTGTATACAAACTTTTCAAATTATCATTGCAAACAATATTCAACAAGTATCACCAATTTCCCTGTGAAATGGCTGAATAATTGTTTTGCATTTACATTTATAAATACTAAATGACCTATTCTATAGTTTAATGAGACCAACAAGCTATCTCTACATTGCAGACTGAATTGTAGGGGTGCCTTTTATGTTTTATACATAGTTTTATTCGAGCAGGTCTAGAGTGTTTACAGAGTATGGTTGTCTTGTGGATGGTGATATTAGCACAAAATAAAGATATATGGTATTTCTTAGGCACTGTCTGTCAAGGGAGAGGGATCCTCATCGACACAAGTGAAAATAAAAATCCTGTTTAATGTTCATTTTTCAACACACCTCACACTTTATTAGTAAAGTCTGCAATATGGACAAAAATGAACAATGATTCTCATACAAACAGCACTAGCAGGGAAAAGCAGTAGCAAAGCAAGTGTTGAGAGCAGGTAGAAAATAAGTGGCCTGAACTTATGCAAAGTTCTATACTAGATAATTACTTTTTTGTCTAGATGCAAGTTTGCAGTCACATCTGCAGTTTCTGTTATTTAGGCCAAAATGTTTCACATTTTAAAGATAGAATACCTTGGAGGAAACAATTCATCCTAAGAGTAGATTTGTTTTAATTTTTTAGAAAATACTTTAAGGGATAAAAGGGATAACATTAAAGTAATCATTGCTGCTGCTAATTTGAGTTTCCTAGTGTGGTCTTCACTTGCTAATGGTGAACTCACTGAGGAAAGAATTAACATGCTTGGGGTTTTTCTGTTGCAAATGTGAGATCCTTGCAATTAAATTTTTAAACAGTTTTTCTACTTCATCAATAAAAGTATGTACAGGCTTTTTAAGTATGGCTTTGGGCTACGCTCTTTACATACACATCTGTATTGTTGATAGAAATTCAACTTGCATTTATATAGTGCTTTTTCTCTGTAGTGGGTTAATACAAATAACCTGGATTGTTGAGTTTCCTGACAAGGGAGAGAAATCTCTTTTGTGAGTGTCACTGGCTCTTAGAAATGCCTCTGTGCAGCTGAGAGTCTGATGTTGGCAGCAGCCCTCAGCTCCAAACCAGGTCAAAAAAGTGAATCCTTGCAGAATGAACCCCCAGGGGGTTCCCCACAGAGCACATGGACAACTAACAAATGCCATAGCAGGAGTTTTAAACATATTATTGACATGCACTCTTGTACCAGTGCTTACAGAGGTAATTTTAAAGAAGTTATTCATATGCCTTATGATCTTGTTATAGGAAAATAGAAAGGCTTTTTCATGCTGTCCTTTGTAGGGTGATGACAACATTTCCTCAATTATAATTTAGAGTTGCTTTCAAGTTACAAGCATAGCAGTGCATAATGTTTCCTATTTTTTTCTTTATACGTTTTCCTTATCCCTGGAATCTTTCTCAGAGGAGTCTTTGTAGATGAGTACATCCTCTGTGCTAACTAAAAAAATGGGTGATTATACTTTAAGTTATTCAGTTATGCTTAGAATCTACCTTTTGTTAGTGGGATTTGGGTTTGTGTAATTGCTGCTTGCCAGAGCTATAGATTTTAATGGTTTTGACATTATTGCAGTCTGGCAAATTTATTCTCAAAATCCTCCTCTTTCCACAATTTTCTTTCTTTCTTTTTTTTTTTTTTTTTCTGGGAAAGCCCACTGATTTAACTAATGAATGAATCCAGCACTGATTTCTGAACAGCTGCTAATAATAAGAAAATTGTCTTGGTGATTATTCTTGACTCTGGAGAATGAGCATGCAAGCAAGTTGTTGGGGATTTTTTGTTGTTTTTTTTTTTTTTTTCACTTTCCAGGATGTTTGGCTTTTTTGGAGAGCTCTCATGTCAAATCCCTTTTATCTGTAATTACAAAGCATTATGATTTCATCTTGGTGCCAAGGGACAGCAAATGCCTGAAGGGAATAGTGAAAGCCCATTTATTTATCTTAAGGCCAACTTCTGGTCATGGTGACATTATTGCCTAAATTCTCAGTGAATTTATCTATTTGGAGTTTTAACCCTGTGTGTGCACCCCAGGGCTGCCTAAAGTTTGTCTCTGAACTCTGCTGGGGACATATCCCTTTCCTTACCTTTTCCCCTTAAACAGTATGGGCTAGATTGTCCCAGGAAAATGACAGTCAAATAACAGGCTGTTTTAAACAAATAACTGATCTTTTGAACTAAACTAATTAACTTTTTAACTGAGCTGATACCACAGAAAATGAACTGTTTCATCCTAAATGATGGAGGAAGTCCATTTCAGGCTAGGAAATGGAACCTGTGGTTTTTGAAAGCCCTGTTTTGCTTGGTTCAAAGCCTGTCCTATATCCTTTCTCTATTCTTCTGCCCTTTCAAATGCATTCATGGAATTCAGAGTCATGATTTATTCAGATTGTAGCTCTAAGTTGACTTGCAGAGGCAGGTTCTTTCCTTACCTCTGAGATCACATCATCTGTGTGGGATGTTATATTGAAGATCAGGATTTTGACCTTTTAAAAACTGTGGCTGGCTGCCCGGGAAGGACATGCAATGAAAGAGCTACTATTAAATGTAAAAATGAAGTTGATATTGGTAATGTATAATAAGACAGTTGGAGTAGTTTGTGCCTCAGGATTCTTTGTTCCCAGACAGTCTGTAGCATGTCTGAATATATGTGCTTTTAGCTGCTGTGTAAATCTGTCTGGGCAACATTATGCACTGATTTGCAATTGCAGTGTAACAACACTGAATTTGGGGGAAACAGCAGATACCTTTCTGCTTCTAATTACAGCTTTCATCTGCTGCTAACTGATAAAAGGATGTGAGAAAAATCTCATTCCTAGGGAAAAAGACTTTCTGCCCCATCTTTGCTTTGGGCCTTGAAGAGAAAATAATAGGAGAGCTGTAATGGCCTTTGAATGGTCCATCTTTCTTCAAGAAGAGTTCAAAAATATCTAATCATTCTTGACAGAATCAGTTCAATGTTTCTTTAAAATCATTTAGCAATGGAAACTCCACAGCCTCTGTATATAATGCATTTCATTGCTTGTCATTCCACGCCATTCAAAAGGGTTTTCTTCTAATACTTGACTGAATTGCGCTTACACCAACGAGAGGTTTTTTCCTGTCTCTGGTGGTGTACGTTATTTTCTTCTTTTTGGCAGCTCTTTGCATAGTTATAATAATGTCATCTAAAACATGATTTATTGTCAGTTGTTGACTATATTTTTTCTTCTTAAAAAAATAATCCTCTGTGTTTTTTTAAATATCAAGGGATCAGTGTCAGCCTCCATGTTTATATATGTCACTCCTTACCTGCACTGCCAGTAGTGTAAGCAGAGAAGCTGAAAACTCTCAGAATAACCCAGGCTGGAAGGGACCTTGAGAGGATATCTGGTCCAATCTTTAATAGGAAAGGGAGCCTAGATAACATGATCCAACACGCTGTTCACTCAGGTCTTGAAAATCCAGTGATGGGGACTCTGCCACATCCCTGGCAAGGCTGCTGCAGTGTTTAATTGTTCTCACTGTAAAAAAACCCAACTGTTTCTTTTACTGAGATGAAATCTCTTCCAACGCAACTTGCACTCAGCTGCATCCTGTCTTCTCCATGTGGCTCCTTGTGAAAAGAGAGCATCCATCCCTTTTTAGGCATCCTTTAAAGTACTGGAATAATAAGATGAAGTTCTTCATGAGCCTTTCCTTCTCAGGGAAGCTTAGCATGAAATCTAACTTTCTGTATTCTAGACATGAATGGTTTCATCCTCTTTTCAGTGACTCTAGTGCAAAATATGTAATCTGTACATAATACTTCTCTTCAGTTATCTGTTCTGCAGTGTAAACAACCCCAGTTTTTTCCGTTGTTTTCCTCACAGTTTGTTTTCTCTACACCTTCGCTTATTCATACTGATTGTTTAAGTAATATCTGTTTATAATAACCTTACTGATTTTTTTCTTCCCTGATACTTTCCAGTTGACCCTTGTATCTCTGGAATAATGATGGCCCAGGCTTGGCACAATATTCTAGCTGAGGCTTTATTACATCTGAGCAGGGTGGGAAGATGGTGATTTTACTCTTTGACCTGTCTGAATTTCTTGACTCATAGGCAGCTTTCACAGTGTTAGAATTCCAAGCCTTGTGTTTTTCAGCTCTGCTGCCTGAACTCTTATTCTGTAACTTGTTTGCCTATGCTCTCATTCCTACCTGTCATATAGAACAACAAGTGTGTATGTGATATTGTGCAATATCCTCAGTGCTCCACCCTGTTTAGTTCATGCCCCATGCTATGTGGTGAACACTTCTTGATTCCTATATTGTTTGACTTATTGATTCCTATATTCTTTTTTTTTAAGGTGACAGGAGTTACACGTAAATTTAGTACTTTTCCTCACTGACCTAGACTACACAAATGTATTTTGATAAAGTAAACTTTTGAAGAATATTGCCTGATTCCTCCGTGTGGTTTATTAGAAGGTTACTGATAATTGTGTTCTTCCACTAGGATCATATTTTACATTAGGCTAATTTAACACACATTTCCCTAATTTAGTATGAAAATGATACAGGGCAGAATAAGAAATCTTGATAAAATATATGTCTACTGCTACTTGCCATTTTTTGGATTGGAGACCTTACCATTAGAAATGAGCCGCTGACTTTTAAGATGTCACTGGGTGAAGTCAGGGCAGAAATCTTCACCTCTACCAGGATGCTCTGGAGAAATTTTCTCTGTTTACCAACAAAGCCCCAGAAGTGCCTTCCCTGCTAACATTCCAGTTGGTGTGAAGTTTTGGATGAGAACTTCATGAAACAGCTTTCTGAGAATTCTTCTCTTGCTGAAAGAACAAGACAAAAAGAGATGAGAGCATAGAGCTCCTCTCTATTACCACTTCTAGCCTTACATACAGGGATTTGCACAGAGGAATTAGGATTCTGGGTGTATATGAAATAGTGTCCCAAGGGAAATAAGCATGTCACGCAGCTTGAGAGGTTGTCAGCTTGAAAATAGTAGAAAACATGATGTGGAATCATATGCTAGGAGATAAGATACTTTTTTCTCTATCTCTGCTTGAGGAGTTGAACTGGAAGCAAATTTGAAAACCTTTACTAGGCAACAGAAAAGATCAAGAAATATAGTATATGTATAGGAGGGCTTTTGGCAGAACCAAGTGTATGTCCTAACTGGATAATAGAAACAGAGGCTTAATGTAAAGCAGAAACTTTCCAGATGTCTTGTGTTTTGATTTTTTTTTTTGAAGATCTCATGCTATGTCTGTTTTTGCAGTCTTTGTGGACAATAGTTTTTTGACCTCTAGTTAAAATGCCTTTTCCCAAGAAAAGGCACAACCACTATTATTTTTCTGGCATCTATTCTTGTGTAACATATGGATATGTCCCTCTGCGGAGGTTGTGTTGTCTGTCTCAGCTGCTATTCCACATTGATAAAAATACTGGTTCTCTTCTCACTTGTATATATTAACAGCTTGGGTGTAAGTGAACATATATGCCACAGGTTCTGGAGACTTATGATCTCCAAGGGAGAAAAAATACCTCTGTTTATTATGGTGTCTCTCATGTGGTTCCCTTGTGCAGCTGACAAAGGGGAAATTAGCAGATGGTGTAAAACTTCTCCAGTTATTAGCAGGCAGCACTATGAAGTCTATATGTTTTTTCCTTACTGCAGCTGATCCACTTCTGAAGTTCTGTAACCTGTCTCTTGATCTAGTGGATTTTTTTTTTTTTTTTTGATAATCTGGTTTTTCCTCTACTTTGTTTGATGACAGGAATACACCCATTCTGACATTAACAAACCCAAAATTTACCAGCCAAACAAAACCAACCAGCCAATCCCCAGGGGCAGTGCAGAGGAAAAAGAAAAAAAAATATTACATCTTTATGAAGTAATGTCCTCTGGCTGCTTAACCATATCAATGCAAGCTTTCTTCTGCTGGTTCTGGTAAGCTGCTCCCTGGGGAGTGTTCTGTGATGCTGACAGTATTAACAGGAGGAGCTGCACATCAGGATGTTTTTCCCTTTTATTGATTGTTCTTTTCTTGTGTGTATATGTGTATATATATGGGATACAATACATATTCCTCCTGTTGTCAGGTTAGACAATAGAAAAGACCTTTTAAGGCTGTTGATTACTGTAATATTTTACACAGAATAGCTATGTACTTTCGTAGCTCTTTTTTTTTCAGAAGCTTGTCCCATCTTCAAATGTCCCAGTTGAAGAGTGAACAAATAGAACATAGTGGAAATCATTATTGGACAGCTGACTTCATCTTTCCCTGAAGTTGTTTAAATGCATTGGCTACGCTTCAACCTCTGTAGTATTCTTGTATGAGAAAGTATTATCACACAGTGGTTGTGGCTGGAGTGTTATAGATATGGGGACTGGGATCTGAGCTGGTGAAACACTCAATATTTTCCCTTTACTGAAGTGTAGTATCTCCTCTCTTCTACCTGTTTACTCACACTCTATAAAGAAAGAATCTGTTCGAAAATATGTATATTGTCTTCCTATTTTGAAAGGAAACATGTTTAAAATGGGAGAATAGATTTTCCAGTGTATATAGGAGCTTTAAAAAAAGTATATTTTTATATTACTAACCTGTCAATAAAGTACAACCCTGAAGATAACTGAACAGTGATCATCAGTAGATCTGGGGATGATAGGGAAATTTCCTGCTAATACTCTTCCAATACTGCTGTCTTTCATTTAATAATAAAATACATTGTACACAGTGAAGTAGCAACCTGAGGAATACCAGGGTTTATTGTGATCCTCATTTTGTGTAGAAACATGAAAAACATCTTTGTAAATAAGCAGCTAAATATTAACTAAAAGTCAAAGAAGTTAAAGAGTGTGTAACATGAGAGGGTTTGAAGAAGCTAGGCAGAAATTCATAAGGGAATTGTATATGGGACTCAAAATCCAATGTACTTTGCTGCTGCTTGTAGAAAGTGATAAGATTTATACCTGGATTTTGACTTTATGCAGACTTCAGTATCCTAATGGCTGGAGTAGCTGTCTTTCACAAGGACTTTGAATGTGCATGTTGAAGCCAAGCAACAGCCTCGGAGTGGAGTCTTCTCTAGTCATTATGAGCTGTGTCAAAGGTATGAGACATGCAGGGAGATGAAATGCTGGCAGGAGAACTGTGGTTAGCTACAAGGCAGTGTTGCAGCCATTATTTTGTTGAGCTGCGGTCTCAGCTGTAACTCAGTCTAGAAGATCTGTGCAATCCTGTGGTGTACCTGCTGCATTTCCTTTTCCATACCATTTAGTTGGTGTCAGGTTGAGAAAAATCACTTGTAGAGGAGTCTAAGAGTTCTGCATATCAAAGAATGAATGCATGTTGTCTGTGGGTTTTGGTTTTCCACATGCTGACAATCCTGCCACTAACTCAGCAGCACAGGCTCAGGGCCTTTGCTGTCACAGTCATGCTGTACAATGTTGTGCCACTTGCTGTGTTCAACAGGGTATCTTTGTTATGAGCACTCTTAGCATTGTGCTTTTTAGATTCATCTTTTAGAACAGGAAAAAAAAAGACAAAACCACAAAAACAAACTCATAAATCACTGTTAGTAAAAATCAGAGCAGTTTGCTCTGCATAGGCAGACTTGTACAGAGTCATGTGCATCACAGCATACTCACGCTGTCTCTGCCTTAATGAATACTGTCAAGTTGCTCTCTATCATCCTTACTATTATTCACTGAGCAGCAATGGCAAAATACATTACAGCCCTAAAGGACACTTTTCGTCCTTAAACTTTAGACTGACTCTTCTTTAGAATGTCACATTCTTTAGTATTCCATTTTCAAAAGCAGTTTAATAAGTTAGGGGTATAGATCCCATCTTCAAAACTGAAATAAGGCCCCTAAAATGCAGTGAGGCAGTTAGGTGGATTTTCCAAATCAGTGTTACCCTTCAAAGGTGTTGCAAACACAAATAATTTAGGGAGTCAAACTCCAAAGCTCAAGGGATGTATAATGTGTCTGTGCATGCAGGTGTGCACAAAGCGGGGTCATTCCCCAGGACTGCTACTTTGGCATGGAATATGAGAGCCCAGGTGAGGTGCTGTGTGTGAAGGGGTGCTCAAGAAGGTTGTAGGAGCTCACTGGAGAGATCAGCTGTGAAAATACCAGGCAGTTCTCCTGATCTCTTGAGAAGGGTGGTGGAAAGTAGCTGCCAACTTGCAAAGCCACTACTGATGTCGCAGTAGTCCAGTCTTCCTTTGTGTCTTTCAACTGCATGATTTTTTCACTCCTAGTATATGAGAGAGTCAACAGGCTGCCTCTGTGCTCAGTAGCCAGTGCAGTCTCCTGCAGGATGTGTATGAAAAACTCCCACTGAATTGTAAGTCTGCCTTGAAATGAGGAAGAAAAGTGGCCATCCTCGAGCTCTCTTACCCCTGCAAGGACAAAGCAAAGCCTAGCTTCTCTTCACCTGGGGCAGAGAAAAAAAAGCACAGTTAATCATAAAATCTTAAGATGGTTTGTGTTGGAAGGGGCCTTAAGGATCATCTAGTTTCAACTCTCTGTCAAAGTTTTTGCAATGTTTCTATTGCTTAAAGAAATAATAAGTAGCAGGTAAAGCACTCTTTCCTCTGGGGATCAATTACTTCAAAAAATATATTCACTGAAACTGGCCAAAATCTCTCTTACAACTACTGTGATCAAAGTCTCACTGTAAGCCCAAATCCCAGAAAGTGAACTTGGGGCCAACTGCAGTAAGAACATACTTCTGCTCAGGGATTATTACTGATTTTTATTATTACTGATTATTACTGGTTTTCATTTCTTGTTTGTAGCTCAACCTCAGATTAAACAGCAGCAACACTACCTGATGTTCTCTCTTGATTTGAAATAATCACTTTTGATAATATACTGCTCTCCCAGCCTTATTTATTGTGAGGGATGCACAAGGCTTGGTGTGCAGATTCAGAAGATGAACTCTGCCAGCACATCAACCCCTATTAACAAGCAACAATGCCTCTTACCATGTAAATGCAGGAGAAGTTGCCAAGCGAAGGCAGCTAGAGTTGACTTAAATAGACAAGATGCAACTGTGTGTAGCAGTATATTACAAAATGCATAGACAAAAACCAAACTCTAACTCTGAATTCTAGCTTTACTAATAAAAAGTAAAACCCTTCACAGAATGATTGCTTGGGGATGAAAAATTAGCTTCAAGTTCCCTGCAGAGAAAGAGAGGTACAGAGCCTCTTCACGTACCTGTGAAGGACCTGACTTAGTACAGCAGTGCTTCATGAACTAAGGTACAAATTGCATCTTCTTTTCTGTTATGTGAAATGGGAGCAGAAGTAATAGATGGGGGTTCTGAACTTATCTCAGCCTCAGGTTAGTTTGAATCCAAAGCTTCCCCTTCCCTGAATGGGTCTCTTAGCTCTGAAGGTGAAAAATTAAATTTAAGGGAGAACACCTTGCTGTTGAACACCATTATCTTGTTAGAAGTGTGGCTGTGGGATGAGAAGGGTCTATTCAGGGAGCATGGCCTGTTCAGGATTGTTTATTTGGCAAATTCTGAATAGGAAGAATACCCAGAATTAGGATCAGGCTGTCACAAAGGGCTGTCACCAGGGATGAAGACATCTCCCTTATGCTTTGCTAACATGGCAGGGCCTGCACAGCTGTATAAAGTGTGTCAAACTCTTCAGAGTGCATCTTCTGCAGAAGTGTTTGCTGCATCCATCAGTTGAATTTGTATGGCAGCAGTTTTAGTGCAGATGTGGGGTATAACCAGTACCCTAATTTGGTCCTGGCTTTCATTAGTGCACATGGATGGGGAAGAAAGGCCTGGTTTCATGCAAATGTTACTGATTAAGTTGGCAGGTATGAGGACTCACCTAGCTTGCAGGCTGAGCAAAATTTGAGTCTGGAAATGTCTAAAGCATGAAGCATGAATTCCAAGATAGTTTTTACAGAAGCTTTTCAAAATAGAGCTGTATGACTTTCCCACTGATAAAAATAAAAATGTTCACTTTTTGGTAATGTGGTACTCATCCTATGATCACATTTTCAGCAGCAGATGATATATGATATTATATAGTTTAATACAATAATATTGCCTGTCATAACTGCTTTTAGCAAAATAAAATTATCTATGCCAAATAGAAAGATGATATAATTACAGTGAAGACTATATTTATCACTGAAGTCCTTCATGTATTCAAGTATAGAGACCAGGATTAAATAAAGTGCTCAGAATTGTGTGCAAAAGGGATTTGTGGACTAGGGTTATTTATTTAGTACCCAAAATTCAATAACCATTCTATAAGAACAGAGCAAAGCATGAATCTTTTCCCAGATCTATTAAAATCTAAAGTTGTGAGTCGAGGAGATACCTCGTAGTGTGAAATCTCTTGGGACCTGATCCTCTATATAAGCCATCACATCTTCAGTTTGTGTAAGCTAAGGATCATGCTCTAAAGATTTAGTCATGAGAACAGATGTTTCCAGGGTAAAGGCCCTAAATCAGATGCCTTTGGGCTTTTAGACTCCATAGCTCTGTACAGGAACATCCTTTCTTGACAGTGCACTTTTCTGTTTGTAGTCAGTGCATCTCTGTTAAGATCAAAGATTTCCTCTTATGGCAGAAATGCTGATGGGAGCCCAGTGCTACTCTTGCTAGTGGTGTCAAAAGGGTGGCTGCCTGTCATAAGAGAAAAAAAATGTGGAAACACAAAATCACTTTCCAGTGAGTTTTCTTTGGAGGTTTTCATGTACCTGAAAGAACAAAAGCTATGCCAAGACACTTCTGCTAGCAAGGCATTTGGCCCTTTTGCCATCTGTGATTCCAGTCAGGAATTTGCTGCTAGAAACAACATGTGCATAGGTGGGCTGGTGGTGGAGCTGTAACAGGAAGTTGTGGCTACAGCAGGTTAGGCTTGTGTTCCACTGGGCTCCCCAGGCTTCCCTGCAGCCTGCAAGGTTGCCCAGAATATTCCTGGCACTAACTGAACTCCGTATGTCTCTGCTAAGCCCTATGGCAGAAGGGGGTTGTTTCTGTACTAGTGTCTGAGGCAGGGAAATGCTCTGGTACCATAAAGGCGCATATTGAAAATGAGATTTTTCTACTCTAAAAAAAATTCTAACCCTGGAGACTTTTGATGTTTTCCCAAAGGCTCACAAACTGTCTAAAGAATTTGCACCAGGTCATGCAGTAAGTGGATTCTGAAGCTAGGTTTCCTGACTACCTGTTTCTTCTTCTGAAATTTATTCACTATCATTTTAGCAAAGAAAGGAGAACAAGCTACCCAAACCCTCTGCCAAGGTTCTGTCAGCTTTACGAGCCATTAGCACTACTAAAAGCCTGTAAGGACTTGCTTTTCCAGCAGACTTGGTACACAGATGTTGTCTACAGGATCTTCTCTAATGAACATATAAAATTTTTGAAGCAGTATACATCAGTGTTTCATTTGCTCTCCCTGGGTAGTTGCAATCCTTGGACATGTCTGAAGCTTATTGCAAAACTCCCATGCATTCATGAGGATAAGCCTCTGCCCTTGGGCATGTTTATATTTTTGTTTTTCCTCAAAATGTTAATTAACTGATCAAATGACACAAGGTGTGTGGTGCCTGGGGGCTTACAGGGCACACGAAGCTCTGCAATGCTGGCAATCCCTGTGTATCTTGTGTTACATTGCATGTAAAAGGCAGTCAAAAAACACAGGATGGTTTGGTCTGAAAGGAGCCTCAAGCAGCACCCAGCTTCTCCATAATGCAGGTAACATGCAGTTGATTTCCAAAGAGCCCCTTGTTCACACTGGCAGAAGTAAACCATCCTTTGTGCTGATATGAATCCCCCTGGCTACAGTGAGATGCTCCAAAATCTCAGTTCAGATGCACAAATTGGGCCAGTGATACAAGTTTAAGAATGAGCCAGCAAGTTGGATTCACTTAGAATCAGTTTTATTGCCAGGTAAGAAATTCATAGTAATATAGTGAATACATATGTTTACAAATAAACATTCTTAAAAAACAAACAAACATTTTATTGTAGGAAGTATTATTGGTATCATAAACTCTGTAGTTAACAAGTATTAACACGGGTTTACTTACAGAACATACAGTTACTAAAATATTTCCACATAAAATATGCTCAAGTTACACGAAACCTGTGTGAATTAGAGTGCAGCTGTAATGTGTATCTAAAGCATATGGATTAACAGCAACATTCCATAAAGGGTCAAATTAAGTCAGCCAGTTGTAAAGGCAATAAAGATTAAAGGAATAAAAGTAAGATAGTGGAGAGTCTGGGTTGTGTGCAAAGTATTTGTCTTGTGGGCTTTGTCCACTTCTGATAGTCTGAAAACATATGATCATAAAATTTAGCAGCACACTTATGGAGAGATACCGGTGCTCTCAGGATGCAAATCAATCTTGATATAGCTAAAAAATGGTATCTCTATTTAACCAGATTTCAAAATCTTAGCCCTTGCATCCTTGACTAAGCAGAAGCACTGACAGTTGAGTAAGAAATGCCACCTCCAATTCTTCTTACAACATAACAGTTCTCTCTCCTCCCTGAATTCTCTTCCAGACCTGATCTCCTGAAGAATTGACAGCTGGTGAGAATGCAACTGTAGTCGGACAGCTAGCTGGGATTTAGCCAAATGACTTGTGTTGGGGGAAGGGCAGGAATTGACTGAAAGACTGAATGCATTGCCTGCCATCCCATCCCAATTCTGTCTCTTTGTGGATGTGCTGAAGCCCAGGACTGTGAGTTTGCTACCAGTGCCCAGTTCAAGAGTGGTTTTACTCACACAAACAGGGCATCCTGCTCATTAGAATCACAGCCAAGACCATGAGTCCAATTGTTTATTTAGTTTAACCCCAGATCTCTGATGTTTGAGGCTGGACCAGCCTCTTCCACCACACAGCCCACCAAGAGGGAATGCCACTAGAGAAAGCCAAACGATAGAGACAATATACCAGATAACATTTACTTGAACTACAGAGAACTACCATGGCTAAAAGCAAATACAAAATGAGAGACTAGAGGGGAAAAGCTGAAACTGGGAAAATGAAGGAGCTAACTAAATAGTCTTGACTGTGCAACCACTGCATGGAGATGTAGTCCAGTTTCCTTTCAGAACAAACAGAGGAGGCTGAGCAGGGCAGAGCCCTTGTCATCCTTAGCAAAACATGAGGAAATAGCTTAAAGGAACAGAGGGGTCACTTTGAAGAACAAGACTGTCATCGAACAATAGTAATACAGTAAAGGCACCACCCACGCTTAATTTCAGTCTGAAGCAGTTGAAGATAGGCAAAACATTTAGGTGAAGAAAAAATCCTGACAGTCTGCAAAGTGAGACTTGTTACCATCTGCCTGAAAACAGGAGGACTGAGAGGGAATATTCTGATGCCCTTTTTCCCCCAGCAGCTTTCTGTGTCATATGAAGTGTCTCTTCTTATTTTGGAGGTTCCCAAAAAATTTCAAATCAAACGAAGTAAACTGAAATGAAATCTTCTGCTGTTATCATCCTGCAGAATCCTCTACCAGCCAGAAAGGTCCCATATTCTCTTAATCATAACAGTCTTCATAAATTCCTTGTGAAAGTGTCTTTTCCCCTTATTGTATATATATTTTTTGCGTTCTCTATAGGATGGTGTGAAAGTACAATAATAGATGTTAGGGATCGTACCAAGATGTTTGCTCTCAGTTTTTCACAGGTCTAGTGATTATTAATAGGTTTTATACAAAATTCCTCTCTGAAATAATATATTACAGTACATTTTTCTCTCTCTCTTCCTCTGTCTCAAGGCAGGAACATAGTGTAAATGTTTAAGCAGACATAAAGTTTCTCTAGATTGTGCTACTTCTCATCATGGATTTTAGTTTCAAGTAAAAAAATTTAGTCACAAGGGTTTGTGTTCCATTGTGAAATACAAATGGAGTTTATAATTCAACCTTCAGTGTGTATTGCTGAATGGTATTAACCCACTCTTCAGCCTACAGCTGGCTGGATACCAAGAGTGTCCAAGGTGGAAGTTCCTTCCTTCTGTTTCCTCTTTTTTTTTGATTTCATATTTTTAATTTTTTTTTTTTTTTGCCTTTCAGTTGAGTGTTTGTGTTGTGTATATATTTGTGTGTGGTTTTTAAAGGATTTCATTAGAAAAAAAAAAAATAGAGAAAGAAAACAAACTCAAACAGTTACTTCTGTCTTGCTGTTGGTTATGAAGTATGGCTGTGGGCCCAAGTAGTGCTGGCTCCGGGTGGTCAGCGGGTCACTTAGCGTCGGGTCTCCCATGCCGTGCTTGCCCTTGTTTGTGAACGCTTGCCGCCTCAGGGACGGGTCGTTGGGATCCCAGGTCTTGTAGTGGGAGTTGTAGCCCAGGGGGTGTGTGTGTATCTTCCCCATGCGGGATTTCCCGTTCTGTCGGGTGAGCCCGCTGTCGATGGTGTAGGCCCTCTCGTCGTCCAGGCGCACCGGGTGGAGGGGCAGGCTCCCCTTGGCAGCCAGCTCGGCCAGGTGTCGGCGCTTGGTGTAGAAGTCATCGTTGACTTTGTCAGCTATTTGGGGTCAAAAGAGGGAGGGGACAAAAAGAATCAGTTGGACACAAGAAAAATGGTGAACAGTTTACAGTAGGTCTTACACTACTTGCAGTTCCATCTGCAGACCAGAACATTCACAGGTACATCAGTAAGAGCAGTGCACACCACCTCCCGGCCCTTATTTTCCCTCTTGAACAGAGTTTCAGGTGCTATTGTGCCAGGCTTTCATACATGCAGACAAAACCCTGTTGCCCTTGAAGAAAAGACTGTCCCTTCCCCAAATCACTCAGGTTGTGTTGACATTTACATTATAGGGAGAAGTCCTATGAATCTCATCGCTGTTCATGTCACATAGCGTGGGAAATTTGGGAAGCCTACAGAAGTACACAGGTTTTCCTGGGAATACTGCGGCATCCTGGGTTGCATTGGTGTGTGAGAGCACATCCCTTTAAATGCAAAGTGACTCGTGGGTGTTTAACCCAGCCAGCTGCAAGGTCTGGTGGTGTGTGATGAGGTGGAGATGTTTTTGTTCACTAATGCCTCAGGGCAATGTTAAGAATGGGATCTGTTCTCCTAAATGATTGGAAGTTCACTAATGCTTTATGGGGCTGAAAATACTTTGGGTTGTTGAAGGTTGGGCATTTACCCTGTGATTTTACAGACCATGAAAATCCTAAATTCCAGGCTCCAACATCATTTTCTGGGGTCAGTGCCACTAAGAAATACAGCAACAGCCCTGCCAACAAATACTGCATTGCAGTTCTCATATCAGAATTCTGCCCTCTGTAATTTCCTAGGCAAGTGTCTTCCAGTGCACGCTTTTGCTCAAGTTTGTTGTTATTACTGGCATTTATTTGGCCTTGCTTGAAAGTATGAACCACGCTTAGGAAGCTAAAGACATTCTGCAGCAATCTGACAACTAATTTCAATTTTGAGACTGAGGTTTAAGGAAAGCTTAACTGAATTTCATTTTTAAGATCTTTCCTTTTATGTAAAGAGTGTTTATTTTCCCCCTTCAAAAATTTGGGTGTTCATTTAAGATAGTGCCAAATACATAGATCAGCTGGCACTGTGTTAATCAGCAGTGGTGTGCTTGGAATATATATTGTGTCAGCCTGGATTTGACTTCTGCCCTGGCTGGATCCATCCATTTTCCTTGAAGCCGTGCTACATAAGATTTCTCTGAAAAGAAGTACATGTAGCTGTCTGTACAGCTCAGTTCTTCCACCCTTCATGAGGTTTTTAATTCCCTGCACTGTTTTTTGTAGCTTCCCTTTTCTGCTCTCACCCAAGTATTCCTAGGAGGCTTTTGTTGCACTTTGAATTTCCTCCTTGTCTCTAGTTCTGAACTGGATTTTTATGCAAGACAGGGAAAGTCCCAGGAGCACCATATTAATCTTCAAGATCAGGCTTCAGTTGTACATCCCCCTTGTCCTGGCCCCTCAACAGGGAGGAATATTACCAAAAGCAGTTACTATTTATTATCTCATGACATTTTTTGTATAAATGACTGTGCAAGTGGACTATGCTCTTAAATCCTTAATTTTGTCATTAAAGAGGTGTTTCCTCTCCAATGGACTGAAATTGCTCATTTCTGTGCTGTCAGACTGGGCTTTGTGTGTTTTACCCAACTCCATCTGTTTCCTTTTTCAGTCATTGAGTGAATGCTTTTCTATAGCATACAGGTGTCTTCTGAAACGAAACTAATCACAGCATGTAGATAATGGCCTGCTCTCATTTCAGCCCAGGGTGTGCAGTTGCAATTGCTGATAGACCTGTCATGTGTTACAAAGAGAGACTGTGAAGTTCTGCTTTGATTTTGGAGTGAGTTGTTTCATTTAGAGAGCTGTAATCTGAATAATCAAGAAGTTGTACCTATTTCTCCCTGAAAGAGCTGTTTCCAGTTCTACATGTGGCTTGTCCTTTTAATTTGCTAATATTCTCTGTATGTCACAGAACCATTATGAATAAAAACAGGGTAGAAATGCATTTGCATTGCTATTATCTCATTAATCTGTTATCATTAATTGAAAAAAATGGTTGCAGAAAAGTCACTGTGAATATTCACAGAAGTCTTTTATAAATTTTTACATCAAAGGCACTGCAGGCCAGCTCTTAGGGGAGACAGTTTCCATGTCGTATGACTTAGACCTTGGCTATTTATGAGAAGTCACACTAGCTTATATAATTTAAATTCAGCACAGTTAATTATGTCCAGAGATACATTTGTATGCCTGTTTCACATTTAAATTAGTTTAATTTGCATACAAAATTTAAAAACTTAGCTAATCTAACATAAGAATAAAGTTAATGTGTAAGTTTGTAGTTTTAATTTTATCTTAGTTATGTTGCAGCAATTTGTCTTCTGTAGCCAAGATCTTTAATCAGCTGCAAGGTAAATAATGACTTCTTTTTCTAGAAATAGCAGTGGTGATGCAGCTATGTAAATAACGACCACAAATTGCACATATTTTTATTGCCTGGCTTTTCCTGCCATTTTTCGCTTTGAGGTCACAACAAGTTCAAGCTACATCCTTAGTTTCTATTAATTTTTTTCTCACTTGCACCTTTTCCCACTGCAATGCTCCTGGGTCTCTGAATTTTACCAGATGTTAGATGTGCTACTCAGATCTCCAATCACACCAAGGATGGTGTCCTACAGAAGAGAAAATTGTATTTCTGTTGTATGTAAAGAAGACCTTCACTGTTGAAACAGGTAGGAAGAAATCAGCCTCACAAGGACTGTGCCACTGACATGTCTGAAGTTGGTTTTGCTCTTGTTTATGCCATGTTATAATGTCAGATTTTAAACCCTTTGTTTCTGTGGAAAACCACAGAGAAAGTGAAATGACTAATTCTGTAAATTTGGTTCCATTTAATTTGCTTTAATTAATATAGTCCATAGTCCCTTTCGAGGGACTTCTCAACTTTCCAGTTTCTCTGGAAACTGGGTTTGATGAAAACAAACCAAGATGTGAACTGTAAATCCTCATCAGCAAAGTCAAGCAGAAAGCTGGCAAACAGCTGCCAAGAGGCTGATTTCTTGTTTTGTGTGGCAGTGCCAGTGTGGGAGAGCCGCTGTTTGTGTTTGTCCTGATCAAGTAACGCTTTGCCTGAAGACTCTTCCCTGTGCCTCAGAGTTCAGTGCTGGCAGTGAAAGGCAGCCCTGTGCTGGATGTTTTAACCTCTCTTCATCCTGTTTGCCTTCTGCTTGCACGTGCAGGTGTGCACGTAGGCACAGGCACAGAAATGGGGGGAGGAGATACCCTGGAGCAAATAGGAACAAAATCAGCAGTGATAAAACTGAACTATTCAGTTGTTCAAGAGGGCTTTTGGCAACTCTTAACACCATCCTTGCTCTTTCATGCAGGTTTCCTAATAGCAGTGGGCTGTGCCCCATGTGAGTGACCTGATGCTACTACAGTATAGGAACAGGTTTTTTTACTTTCCAATCTCAAAGCAGAAAGGATTCAGAAGAGCAATACTGAGCACAGTTTTGTAACAAATGTTCTACCAAGAAAAGTGTATTAATAGTACCCTGAAGCCAACTACTTTAAAAGTCAGCTGTGAATCTGAGGGAGTTTGTTTTTCTTCTTAAGCAGACCCTATAAATATTTTGTGGACTTTAAACATCCAAAGAGATATTTTGGAGTTAGAGGATGGATTTTTTATGTGACCTTAGGTACATGACTCAACTTCCCTCTGCCTTGGTTTCACCTGCTGTAAAATGAGCTGTTAGCATATTGGAGGAGGTAGTTGTGTTAGGAAGTTGAATTGCTACTTGTAGAGTATTCTGAGATTTTGGATTAAAGGTGCTATAGAAGTGCCTTTTGCATTGGCTTCTGTATTTTGATCAGTAAACAAATGATTTAAAGATATCTGTTGTGTTTGATAAAGGAGTAAAGAATTATAATTGAAACATTGCCAAATAATAATAGAAGAAGGGCTTTAATTCCAAGTATTATTGTGACCCTTCTTCTTGGTAACTAATTATAAAGATGGTCTCAGTTTCAATATTTCTGTAAGGCTTTTACTTCTTTAAGGTCCTGCACCCATAAATTTAGTTACTGTTTTACTGTTCATCTGGAAAAAAATGTTGAAATATGAATTTTTCTCCAACCTTAAGTTTGACCCTGGCATGACGTGGAAGTCTCACATCTTTCTCCATAATCCATAGTTGTGTAATTAAAGCATGGAAACCAGCGAGTCTCTTACCAAGTAAATACCATGGATGAAAATGCTTTTTCTTGAATATCAGTAGCAAGAATCCTTGTGACTGCCAAAGGGCCAGAATTTCTCAGATTATTTGACTATAAACTCTATTTGAGAGGTGGCCCTGAAACTATGTCATGTTCTATTCCCCAGTTTAAATAGTCTTCAATGTCACTGTGTAAATACTTGTGGCATAGAGTCATGTGGCCATGCCTTATCATTGTGAATGGTTACTTTTCCTTGTAAAATATTACAGGGGGTTTTAACTCTTTTCCTTACTGACAATGCTCTTATCTGTGGGTCCATAACATGGCTCTGAATACTCACACCACTTCTTACAGCTGTGGGAGAGTGCAGAATTCTGAAAGACAATTCTGTCCTAGAGCTTTTGTGAAAATAGGCACCTAGGAGTGGGAAGAAGCTTCTGAAGTGAAAGAAGAGAATCCACAAAGGAGTGAGCCCTTATAAAAACTCTAAAGACACTAAAAAACCAAAAACAAAATCCTAGATCAAAACTTATATGTGAGCTTACAGTCACAGTCAGAAGCTACAAAAATATGTAGGGACACTGTTTCCCACTACATGTTTACAGAATTGTTTGTTATTGGGACGTATTTTAAGAACTAGTTCGTGAAATGCAGAGCTTTATTCTAGCAAAAAAAGACTGTATTTCAAATGGGCAAGAGATGCAGAAGCAAGGCAGTGGAAAGTGCTGATGACAGGACAGGAATTGCTAAGTGACACACCAGATTAGAGCTGAAATGAAGTGAGTGCCTGTTTGTGGGAGGTTTCTCTGGGAGGCTGTCCCTGTGTAATATACAGCAGTTTGTAACAAGGCTTTGCTCCCTCAGCCACGGGATTGCTGAGACCATGGTGTCATTACCTGAAGCTGTGGAAAACTTATATTTCTCTAAGTAATGGAAGTGAAAATTCAAGGAAGGACAGAAGGGTAATGAATCCTGACACACACACATGAGAATTTTGCCCGGGGAAATACTGGGCTGCTGCCTCTGGTGGTGCTGTTGATCCTTTCCGAATGTGTGATTGCTTATTCATTTGCTTTTCCAAGCTAGCATCTAAGACAATATGTTCAAAGGCTTCCAGAACATAAACCAGCTCTGTGTGAGAGTTCTTGCAGGATTTCATCAGAAAATCAAAGAAGCATCATTTGTACACTAGCACAAGTTTATTCTTGGGTGAGGGGCAAAAACTCACACAGATAGAGGTGGTATTAGCTGCCCTTAGGTGTGAATTGGATCCAAGAAGTTCACAGAAAAATGTCTTCCATACAATAAAACAAATATGTTTAAAAACAAATAAAACAAATGACCTATGTTTTGAATTTAGGGGCTCAAAAACTATCATGAACCATAGAAGAATTTGCTCTGCATAATATGAAGTGGGTTGGAAAACAGACTGTGTGGGGAAATTTCAACTAGATAGGATTCTGTTGACAGAATGGGGAATGGGCAGGATGATGTGAGAGATCTGCCTGTGGCCAAGAGGAGGGAGTGTGATTATTTCATGGCTGGTCACTGTTCTCATTTCATAGGCACTGGGGTGGCACTATTCAAGTTGGGGGAATACTAAATTTCAGGAAAGGGTAAATGCCATTTAAAACTATTGCAGCCCTCCTTCTCATTCTTGTTTTGAGTTTTGAAAACTCAGAATTCAGCTTGTGGCCTGCATTGATTTTTGTCCTAGATACCATTTTGGTTTTTTTTAATACCATTTTGCCTTTATTCAAGACATTCTGAAAATGAAGACTATTTTACATCTTTGAATTCTTTCCCATGGTTTTTATTTCCTACTACTGACAGAGGTAAAGAAAAACACATAATGCATCAAACCCCACATAAGTTTTGTAGAACCTACTTTTTGTGGCTCAGTGTTATTCCTCTCTTGACCCCCTTTACCATAACTTCATCTATTTACTGATTTCTTACAGTGATCTGGAGAGACGCCAAGCATGAAAAGACAAACCATATCAACCTTTTCTTCTCAGACATTGTTTGAAAAGAGCTTGTCCACCTCCAGACACAAGACTACATTTTGTTTTCCCAGTGAAATAAAATTATTTCAAGATATGAGACATGAAAAAAGAGAAATATGTGGGCCCAAGTATTTCTTCTCTTATTTCGATTATTTTCATGACAGTTTATGAAAGGCTGAGGAGGCCAGAATATTTCTGGGTTTTGAGACACATTAGGAATGATTTGAGATAGGAATGTAATTAGACTGGGTAAGTGAAGCCTCCAGTCTCAGCACTGCTCTTTAACCCCCACAGCAAAGTCTGCTGCCTGGCTGGGAACACTGGGACAGATCCTGCTGAACTGCTCAATTATCACACAGGATGTGTGCTCCACCAGAGCAGGCTTGTCATTCCCTGGAATACAAGAACAGCCACATGTCTGGGAGCAGAAGTGCCCCTCTTCTGACAACATGCCAAAAAGCACAGCACTGCAAAGACTGTTTTTTATTTTCTCTTTTTCAAAATGTTTATTTACTGTGTGAGTTTAGGCAGGTTCCTCCTTGGACATGTAAAACAGATTTTCCAGCTGGGCTTTGTATACTTGCCTGCATTGATTTACATAGTATTAAATTGAAATATTTATGATTCAATTTTGCAAAGTGCTACAGTGATATTGTCATTTGGTTTTGATCAAAATACTCCAGCCATACACACTCCAGACATTCTGCCTAACCTAGGGACCGGTGGCATGCAGATACTTGAATCTAACCAGTATAAGAAAAACAAGACATTTTCTGACTAACCAGAGTACAGGCTCTGTTAACCTGGAAACAAATGGTGACTGATTCATGTTAAATTAACATTAGAATTGTAAATGTTTTCAGGGAACCCGAAATCTGTTGCATGCAGACAGACAAAGATCACACTGCTTGGTTCTATCCTCAAGTGATTTAACATTTTAAATTCAAGCACCAACATGCTAAATTGTTGGTTCTGTATTGTACAATGAGTGATAAATTTTAGAAGGAAGTAAGAGCACCAATTCTATTCTTGATCCAAGGGATGAAATTGTAAAAGAAGTCTAAGAGAATTATGTATTTAAATCTCTGACTTCTCTTTGAAAATGCAGCCAGTGGCTGTCCTATAAGTGTAAATCTGTTTTTTCAATATCTTTTTTCCTAAAGGCTCTAAGCTTGTGGCTTTCATGGCATCTACAATGGCAAATAAATATGAAAAGTGCTACTGTGAAATATTTATTTCATTTTATCTCATTTAAGCATATTTATCAGGGTTTTTTTTTTACTGGAAACCTTATATATGGTATGAAAACTTTTGAAATAGAAACAACCTAAGGAATCATGCTGTCATGCTTAACTTCTGAATAAAGCATGACTGCAGCATAAACTGATTTAGGAAAGGAGGGTTTGGTTTGCTTTCTAAAATTGCTGTCCAAAGCCAAAGAGGTTAACATTAGGAGATTTTGCTTAAAAGGCTTCTTCCACTTCTTCCTCCAGTAATCTTGCTCGCTTTTTCACTAGCTGGTTGTTAATGCTTCTCAGGGTAAATCTGATTGTGTCAGAAGTTTTGCAATGCTTCCATACATCAACAACAATACAAAATTGTTTGTAACCTTTTTTGGTTGGTGAGGACCTCCCGTTTGTTTAAGGACGGAGCCTCCTAAGGATTGCAGGGGATGCTCGCTGTGCTTTTGGAGGAGCAGCGAGCAGTGCTGAGTGCCCAGAGCCCTTCTCCTGCAGCCTGGATTCTCTTCAGCCAGGGTCTCCTTCAGCCAGGGCTCCCTTCAGCCAGGGTCTCCTTCAGCCAGGGTCTCCTTCAGCCAGGGTCCCCAGCAGCCTGCTCAGGGGTGCTTTGCTGCTGGGGGGCTGCACACAGGGGCGCTGCCCTGGCTGCTGCACACAGGGGGAACCCGGGGCAGGACAGAGTTCTCCATCTTCTGCAGGAGGGTTGGCATCTAAAAAGCCTGTTTGGTTTTCCTTCAGGTGTCAATTTACCTTATCTAACATTGACTGAAAAAGCTCTGCTATTCCTGACCACATTTATTTGTAATAACTGTTCTTAGCATGAACGTAATTGAATTTTCTTCTCACAAGTCGCTGTTGGCATTCTTCTGTGTGCTCAATTTTGTTCTCAATTTTAATACTTTTGATTGATATTTTTGTTTCTTTCAGTATCCTGCTGGTTATGACTCTTATACATATGTCTGAATCAGCTACAGATGAGCTGCAAATACCAGATGTGATAACATAGGAAGCTACATGAGAACACAGAGAACCAAATTAATTGTCTGAACATGTAATTAACATGTGGTTTTAGTGCTGAAATAAGCTTGCAATTTTATGCCTTTCAACTGCCATCATACTAGATTTACACTATTATTTCTCAACATGAAGAAAGGCCTACAGGCTTTTTGAATGGTACTGGTTAAATTAAAAAAATAAGTCCCACTGATGTAATAGCTATTTTTTGCCTAATTTATTTTTATTTGATCTGTTTCTTAACTGCTTTAATTTGAAAGGATTTTCAGTAATTTTTCTGCATTGAAGTTGATTTTTTTTTTCCAAAATGGTTCTGGCATAAGTTGTTTCTATTAGAAAGTTATCTTTTATACTTTTTTCTCAGGAGGAAAAAAGAGAATGAAGTAATTTCGTCACTATACTTATACATATTGAGTTCTGGATTTTTCTTCTCCTTTTCTTCTTTTCCTGTCTTCCTCTTTTGAGACTTGATGGCACTTGTATCATTAAACTCTTGAGCATGGTTGCCAGAGATTTCCAAACCAGAGATGTGTGTCAAACTGAAAGGAGCTCGTGTTGCCTGGCAATTCCCAAACTTGCCCTGTCGGAAGAAAATGAGTTTCTTCAGGTTTTCCTGCAGCTTGGGCCAAGTCCAAGGCAGAGCAGAAGTGGTGCCTGCTCTGAGCAGAGCCCTCACGTAAGGCAGCAGCATCAGTGACTGACAGCCAGCCCAGGAAGAATTGGAAATGCAGCTCCCTGCCATGAATAGTTAATAGTGACACACCAGACTGCAGTCACAGAGCAGTGTACAGCTCCTCTCTCCCCTTTTCTCCAGGAATTGCAATCATATCAATTGCTGGTGAGAGTGAGCAGCAGCAGTGCTGAGCAGCAGCTCTGCCTCCTCCCCTGTGGCAGGGCCCTGGTTGCTCTCCACAGTAGCACCTTCCATAGCCTAGAAATCTTTGCAAACCTTCCCACTTCAAAAACTACCTGTTGTACTTTAGATTTTCCTTAGAATAGAACCAAATTATATCTTTGTAGGGATTTTCTTTTATGCAGCAGTATCTTAACTACTACATATCAGAATTTTTTTTTTCAGCTTCTCTTCCCCCCTTATTCTTCTTCAAATAATCTGTTGGGGAAGGACTTCAGCAGAAATTAACTGTGCATTGCAAATCATGTTCCTGCTCTTTCTCCCTCCATGCCTCAAGCTCTTTGTTATTATAGTATGAATGTGTATGAATAAAGGAATGGTCTCTGTGACTTTTATATGTGCAATTTCTTAAAAACACATTTAGTGTCTTTAGAGCCTCTTTTGCAGAATCAAAACAGCAGACAGATAATTGCTGCTTTTTATATGATATTGTTAATAAGGGATTCATTCTCCTATCAGTTGTCTTACTATCTTTTCTGTTCATAGGTAATCCTGAAGTACGCTGCACTCTGCTTTTGACATATATCCATGTACAAAGCTGAAAGGTCTTAAAACGTCATATCCCATGTTGAACACAGCTATGAAACTCCTCCTGCAAAGATTGTCATACATTACCTACAGAGCTAACAGTCCAGAGGGAAAAATGTGTGGAGTACATTAAGAGCAAGGAGTGCAATGTGTAGGCTTCATGGTGGGAGCTGGTAAAAGCCACACTTCAGATTAAATCTAGATTTGAGTTGGGATGCCACAGTTTATTTGTCTGCAAATATTCACAGTTGTTTTCATACCTTTAGGATAAATCACTACGCTTAAATAATTGATAAAAAAATTTGCATTGCAGAATGAGAAGTATGTTTATATTGCAAAATAAAATAGTTACAGAGAGAGATGTTTAGGAAGGGCTGCAAGTGAAAATACTCAGCATTGTTAGGCTTTGTCATTGCGTGAGCTGAGCCTTGTTTTTATTGGCTCACTTTTATTGCCTGAGCATAAAGTTTCACTCATGTCTTCACATCACTTAATGTGTAAAAAAATATCATGCATAATTCATCAGCATTTCATAAAAGTACTTTGGAATAACCCATGCTTGATTTAGATTTACTTGTTTTCTTGGGGCTGCCACTGATCCCCATGGATGGAAATAAACCTGGTTACTGTAAGCTTGTTTCCTCTGAAGGCTCTACCTTCAAGGCCAAAAGACAAGCAAAAAACAACAAAACCCCCATTCTCTAGCAGTCAGCTGGGTTTCTGGTACTCTTATTTTAGATCTCTCCATTATGTCTCACAAAAATGAGAAAATAAATTTTTGTTTCATTTTGATTCATTATCACATAATAAAGATCTTTAAAAACAATTAGTTTCCAGAAAACCAGCCTAATTTTTGGTGAGAGGGTATGAGTTCTCTATGGTGCATAACTGATAGAATGTGGAATGGTGTTTATAAGTTGAACTTTTATGAATGATTGGTGACGATTTAGTTTTCTCTATTTTAATGTGCTGCTAATAAAAAGAAAGAGGCTCTTCCTCTGTGGTAGGGAGAACAGGTGCCAAGAATATCAACATCAAGAACAAGAACTTGGATGCACAGATTTGAATTTGCTCTTTTGTCATGAAAAATAGGTTAAAATTTAATAAATTCTTATGAATATTTTTCAGCCATTACAAAACCAGGGAATGGGCCAAGTTCAGAGAAACCAATTACTAGGTGTGAGTCCAACCCACAGAACTAGAAGTTGAAAGTTTAAACCTAAACTAAGTACACCTCATGGTCACATTTCCTTTCTTTCACAAGTTCAGGGTGTTGCTAAAGTCTAAGAAAAGAACCAACATAGATGACAGTGTTTAAGAGAATCCTATTTTGGTCCTAAACTGTTTCTTTTAAAAGAAGGACTATTTGCAGTTTCCTTCCACCTGCCATAATGTTGCTTCTGCCAAGACCAACATATCCCCAAAGTTCACAAATCTGTCTGTTTGCCAAAGGGTGGAATGGGCAATGGCTGCTTGGAAGTCTGAATGCTTAGAGCACAATTCCCCATCCTCAGAAAGAATATCCTCCTGTAGATTTTACAGTAAAATATTGTTTTTTAAAAAAGCCGAAAAAGAATGTCAGCAAAGTGGATGATTTAGTTCAAAATACTGAGGCTCTGCACAAATGCCACATTTATAATTAAAACATGAGTACTTCACTGGAAGGAGAAATGAGTGTTCCAGATGATAAAACAGGAAAATATTTTGATCAAGATTCTCCAAGCATTTAATATTTACCTATGACAGTGTGCCTGTGGGTATCAGAAACCAATTGGATAAGCAGCAGAGAAAATAATTAAATTATTTAGTGGAAGCAAGAAAAGGTCTTGTAATTTCATCTGCATGCACTGGGCAGGCTGTGAAATTTGCTGGGTTTCATCAGAAGACGTGAGTGAAACAAGCAATGCTCTACTTCCTCTGGCTGGGGAATGGGAAGGCTGAGAGAAGGCGCTGGCAGGGGGATTGGTAAAGCAAGGCTTGCTCCTGAGTGCTGCTCAGCTTTTCTGCCTGAAGTAGAAGTGAAGATTAAAATATGAAAGACTTCCCTAACAAATGAACACTCTAAAGCTTCAAATTCTCTAGCCACACTGGGCTGAGTAAATAATAATAATAAAGATACCCAGCTTTTATGTCACACTTCCTCGAGCCAGATCTGTAGTTCCAGTGTTGAATTGGGCAGATCGCCTAGTCGAGCATTATTTATGACACAGAACATACCTCTGGATATATGAAATAATTATCTGAATCACCCTCTGGATATTACAAGTGATACTTTAATCTGTGCTTCCCTGTCAGTTTTTCGTGATGTTAAATCCAGTGAGATACTCCTATGTTCCAGATTTTTTTGATCCATCTTTGTGTAACTGCTTTTGGAAGTGGTAACTAAAAATTTATTTTGTCTTTGAAAAGAAAGCACAATTCCTTTTTAAGCCTTCCAAAGAAACATGACTATTTACCTCTCAGTGTAACAGTGTGATTAGTATAGGAAAGTAAATTAATACAAACATATCGTGTCAAATAAATTTGTAGTTCTGCTTTTTTCTAAAAGTAGACTGTGTCAACCCCATGAATGCATGGCAGGCATGTTGTGTGTTTCCTTTTTTCCAATTACAGTGTTTCTTTCCAGGCCAGAGCACAATGAACTACAGGGAATGGTATAGAGTCTCATGGTGAGAGTCAGATCTTGTACCAGCACAGAGTTACAGTCATTTCTATGGAAATTGAAGGTCTGAAGCTCGGGAGAAGGCAGAAACAAATTTCCCATCAGACAAGAAGATGGTTCAAAGAGCCCAGAGGTAACCTCAGGGTGTTGTTCCCTTTGGATCCTTCTCTGTGCACAGAGGACACAGGACCAGGTCAGTTTGCTCATACACTTCACCTTTCTGGGGGAGTTGCTGCCTGGGCACACTTGTGGCCACACTACTTTCTGCAGGGACCTAACCAGGAGATATTTATTCTCTGAGTGCCATATTTGCAGAATCTCACTTTACAGTTTTGCAACAGCAAGCAGAGCTGGATCACAGTCTAATGTTTCCTCTGGGATCAAAGAACTGTGCAGCTTCAAGAAATGCTGGGAGCTGTAGACTCGAAGATGCGATGGTGGGTCTGCTGCCAATTATATCCTCCTAGCTTCACTATATCAAATCAATTAGATCTAATTTAATCCCACAGGAGACTAACAACTCCCAGCATCAGGGAAGGCTTTCTGGGTTTCAGGAAGGAATGCTGTCCACTGTATTTTTATTTCTTTTTTTCTTGACAATGCCCAGTCAGATCCTCAAATGTTTGTGTGTGTGTGTGAGTGAGAAGTGAAGAAGAAAATTTATGAAAGAAATAGAAAATCATGTTAAACTGTAGAAATATTTGTATTCTCAATTTATACTTGCATGTTTGTAAACCTCTCCAGCAGCTGAGTGACAATTTCCCCAGTACTTTAGGATTTAGAAGTTGGGTTTGGGGTGTTTTTTCATTTCTGCAAGAAGGTCTAAAGATATTTAGTGACTTTGTACTCCCTGAAACTCAGGAAAGAAAATTAACTGTTACTGAGCATGGCTTGCAGAACAGTGTGACTGAATAAATAACAAATAACTCAGGATAATGAGGCCAGTTTGAGCTCTAGGAAACTCTTAAGCATCAGGATGGACTTACAGCTCTTAGAGTTTAGCAGAGTGGAATTTGAATTTGGACTGTTCATGCTTTCCAAATGAATGTCCAAATGATGTGCATAAAAATTTGTGATGAGCTACCTTTGGATGTCCTGGGACTTTAATTTCATGAAGGTGTTCAGCTACAAGATCTCCATCCACTTGTAGCTTTGGGCATGTCAGTATTGCTTAAGTGAGCAATAACCATTTAAGCATGGAGTAAAAACATGGTTGATGAACCGTAAATAAGAATAATTTATGCAGAAAAACCTCTTTCTGCACTTTTCACATAAATAATCAAATACTGTAATAACACTGAAGGAAATCAGGATCATGTAGTCTCAGGTGACCAAAAAATTGGAATTTCTAAATACTGGGTGTTTATTGTGACATGACATTTTGGACACTTCTGCTGGGACTGGTCTTGGAGCTCATTAACCCTTTTCCTTCAGACAGTCTCTCACACTCTGAGGTGGGAAAAATTTAGCACTGCTGACAAGAGATTCTGTGGATTGAAAATGGAAAATAATGGATGAACACAGTGGACCTAACCATAAGTCAGATCAGTCAGACAGATAGGCTAGGGATGCTAGGAGGTAAGTTTCTTATCTATTTGTTCAGGAAATGTATGTTCTCTATCTCATTTCCAATTGGTCCTCTGCCTTCTGCTGCTTATTCCCTGGTGGTGTGTGTGCCAAGGTAGAAGGAGAGTAAAATCCTAGTGCAGTGAGGAAAACAGTAAGCACATCTCAACTCACCAGTACATTGCTGTACTCCAGGCACTCATCTGAGAATATAAAATAAGCACAGAATGTCCTCACGTCATTCAGAGATGTAAATGCCAGCAGGCAGAAAGGGGAAAAGGTGAATTTGGTCAACAGCCATGGTCAGCACTTAAGGAATTCTGGAGGCTGCAACAAATAAAGGAATTCCTAACAAGAAATGAGGAAAACATCCTCTTCCATTGAGTGTAAAAGGGTCTGGTTGTGCACTTTGAGCTTTGTTCAAGTAAAAATACTTGGCTTTTTAAATAAAATGCATCCACATCAGCCTTTGTAACTCTCTCCTCCCCTGTGGTGCTGAACCAGACACTGCAATGCACACACTGCACTGGACACATGCATGAACAGTCCAATGTCCAACCACATTCTGTTAAGCTCTGTCACTTGGAGTGTGTCGTGTAGCTTTCAGATTGCTTCCTGGGGATCAGCTTGCTCTCACTACCAAGGTATTGGTCATTCTTACTCTGTAGCACAATGCAAATTAATAGCAGGGCACTGTTGTCTCTTGATTTCACAAGCACTTGAATCTTTACTGAAGTTAATGGAGAACCTGAACATGATCAAAACAGAGATTAATGTGATTTGCTACTTTTCTATAAACTGAATTTTCACAGAAGACAGTCACCAAGGAACAAGTAGCTTACTTCTAAAATTAGCCAATTTTTTAGGACATCTGTAGTTCAGAAGAAAGCAGCTGTGTAGAAATTAATTTAATAGTGCCTCTGGTAAAGCTTCACTTTTTCAGTTATCTAAACTTCTTACCACTTATAGCCACATTCTGATGAGGGATATTAATGTACTACAGCTACAGTTGCTACAAAATATTAGAAATGCTTCTTCCTCCAACCCCTTATTAAAGAAAAGGGTTAAACTCAGTGGAATACACTCAAACAATGGGATCATGCAGAGTAAGGGGCACATGAATGAATGTGGTTTGCCTTAAATGCATGGAGAAATATAGACCACATCCCTTATTAATTTTTTCTTGTGGCAAATGAATTCACCCTCAAGCCACTATCAATGAATGCAAAAGGGAATGGACTACACACACACATTAATCTGCTGTGGGGATCCATAAATTCAAGTCTGAATGTTGGCAGGCAAAAAATGCCTTTGCCCTGTGACATGAGGTCAGGATGAACTCAGTCTATGTCTGGTTGTTCAAAAGATGTTGTCAGGTTAAATTTGTATTGGTGGGCTTGATATCAGCGAGCTACTCTTTCCTGTCAGAGCTCTGTGAAAGCCAGCATGAACCCTGCAGTCTGGAGAGCTGGCTGTCAGCATGGTCACAGACCTAAGCCTGGCTGGCATCATGGAAAAACCACTTTGTGACCATAGGATATACTCAAGAGGTACTCTTGGGAGGAATCAGGGCCTTGAGAGTCTGAAAATGGTTGAAAACTCAGTGTGTTTAGTTCTTGTTCCATAAGTCCAGACAGAAGATGTGAATGTGCAACAGTTTCAAAAACTCCTTTGTTTTCTGCTGAGAAGTTTGGATAATGATGCAGCACTTTTGAAAATTAACTTGCATCTAAAACTTGGCCAATGGGGTCTGGGACCAGTGTATCTGTGAGGGCAAAAAAGAGAGAAAGGATAGGAAGAATATAGGAAATGCATGGGAAGATGGTGCAATCCCCCTGGAAGAAAATGTCCCTGAAAGTTATGTTTAATTTAGTTTAAGATTCTGAGAGGCATTATACAACTTCTGGAGCTGAAGTGCACAATCTTTCAAGGTTGATTTAATGGTATGGTTATAATCTAGCTGCTTTAAAAACTTGTACTCAGACACACAAGAAATATCTAAGTTCTAATTTCATAATTTTTTTGAAAGGTACATTCAGTGGCTCTTGGGTAGATGAGAGAAGTTTCTTAGAGTGTTTCATCTCTCATTTTCTTTTGCTTAAATACCTTTCAACTTTGATGATTGGCTTGACCTAAATTGACATCTGAAAAAGAAGCTCAATATCAGTGCGCAAATCTGTGATAATCACCACATCATTACACAGCAGCACCTTTTGAAGAAAGAATTGTGAAGCTGCTTGGTATTCAGAACCCAACAGAAAGCTATTAACCCTTGTTTTAATAAACAGATTTAAAATGCCGCTTGTAGGATACAAAACCAACAAGCTAAAGTAAAACTGAACTATTTGAGATGTGGCTTTGATGTACATTTTGTTAGAGGTCTGGTATCCTGAAGTGCAGATAAAGGCAAGTCAGTTTATGATGAAAATTTTTTCTGGCATGATGAATACTCGGTTCTTAAATCAGAAAGCTCTGAGCTGTTCTGCTCTTTTTCTAGATACGTATCTCTATCAGGAAATAGGGAGAGTGGCATTACTCTGAATTTATGGGGAAATGATCTTAACATCCATATATGAAAGCTAAGCAAGGATTGGTGGGAAAAGACCCCCAAATTCTTAACGTATTATTGTCTAGAAGGGGCTTTCTGTTATTACAGGGTGTGCAGCAGGTATTTACAGCCCCTCAAAACTATTATAAGCTTAGACATTCAATATGAAAATTATTTTGAATTTTTTAATCACTATTGTCCTTTTCCCTCCCCACAACTGTATTTTTGAGGTTGTTCTCTCATTTACTTAAAATAAAATTAATCAGGCACAGAAATAAGCCACCACTGGGATCTTTATTAGGAGTTTTATCATGCACTAATTGTTTGAAATCACAAGATCTCAGAACATTCCTCCAGTGACCTACTAATGTACATCTTTCAGGGAATGTGAAAACTCTTACTTCAGAACTATATGAGTGCCTTCTCTTTTTGGAAGTATTTAGCAGGTGTGCAAATCATTAGCTGATGTTTTTCTGTCTCATTTGTGTAGGAATTGTGGGAAATACACACCACAATGCATACATAGGCATATTACAGGATATCTCAGGTTGGAAGGGACCCACAGGACCATCAAGTCCAACTCCCTGTTCCTTGCAGGTTCAAGGCATAAAGAGCTGGGGCTGAACACTGTGTGTGCAACACAGGTGAAACTTACTGAAAAACGTCCTGCAGAGGCATGGGGTGGTTTTGTGTGCATGTATGAGCTCACATTATATCATCACCAGTTCTTCCATGTAGTTGTCTTATCCCTTAATTGCAGACCTCATCTTAATTTCTGTTGCATTTACAACTAACATGATATTTCACATTAAATTCTACCATGGGATATTCAATATGAAATTCTGTCATGAAATATTCCAGATGAGCAAGACCTTGTTTTCAACTTTGAGGCAGAATGTCAGCTGCCAGCAGCAAGTGCAACATGCTGAGCTAAAGAAGAAGTCATGCGTCGCGTCGCTTACTTACCGACTGCCTTTAGAGACGCGTACTTGTTAAGTTCTTTGCCTGGGGGCTGCTGCTCATATGGGTTTGTGATCTGTCCCAGGCTGGGATATGAATGTTGATGTGCCATCTGAGGAAGGAGGGGAGATGTTGGCATGACATTATTCATCTGTGGTGGATCTGTATTAAAAAAAATCAACAAGCATTAAGTAAAAAGTAAATTAGTCTTAAGGTTTTCACATCATTATTGATAGATTAGACAGAATATGCCCTATGATTTATTGCAATAAAACAGTGTTTATTACAAAGTGGGAGTTTGAGTACAGCAGACCTGTATTTTGAACAGTTAATGGTATGATTAAAAGCTGACAAGTAATTATGGAAACACACAATAATTTTTGTATAAAAAGATCTTTGAACTAAAAAATAGGTTTTCAAAACAATTGAACACCGACAATACTGAATTTGCTGCAGCATTAAGATACAAAGCAAAACATGGAGTTTGTTCCAAGTTAGACTGAATACAGGGCAGCAGAGTGGTTCTCTGCAGTAAAAGAGCCAGACTCATTTAAATTGGCTCAGGCTGCTGCACATTCACAGTTACATTGCTTTTAAAACCAGGAGCAGCTTTGTTATTTGCCCAGCATTATGTTGTGTTCTGCAGACAAGCATCACAGTGTAAAATGTGATTTTTTGTCTCATGATTATCATTAGATGATTTCTTCAAAGCACATACTTCGTCCTTACATTTTCTCCTCTCCCCTGACATTGGGTATTGTAACATCATACCAAGATCATGTTTTCTGTAGCTAACATAGATAAAAACAGGAGCTAAGCACTGCTTATATACAGCTTTATGCTACCAATCACCCTATATCTTTTCTGAAATTGATTTGCCCCTTTATAGTATAGAATACAGCCTGTATACTTTTCTTACTAATATAAAATTTATTTGTTGTTTCTAGTGTTCAGTTCCAGCCTCTAAAATATAATTGTATTCTGTACTCAATTTGAAAACCTAAATTTCAACTGATTTCAACATGATCAGTGTATCTTTTTTGCTGAGTCTTTCTCTAGGCTATGTACTTTGAGATATTTGGAGTTGAGTGGCAATTCTAGAACCTTCTCATGGCTTCTGCAATCACAGACAAGCACATTTTTCTCGTGCAATGAGACCATGGCGCTGTCTTGGTGACAATACAGTAACTCCCACAGCATTAAGCACAGCATAGAGATCATGTAGACAGAAAGCTGGTCAGTTATGGGTAAGGCAGTTTATTGTGATGGATGGATTGGACCATTCTCCAAGTGCCCACAGGATCTGGCTGGAGCCAAATATCCCTGCAGTTTGCCAGGATTTTAAGGGAATTGAGCCACCTGGCTTTCCACAGCTCATTAATAAGCAGGAGCTCTGAAGTCAGTTAACAGATTTACTGCTGGGGGAGAAAGAAACCCAAAGGTGTTTTTCAACTTCTTCCCTGTCTCTGGTGCTGGGTGCAGCCTCTGCTCTCACTGGGGCTGCCCCTGCCTGTGCAGATCTCTTTCCACCCCATAAACCTGTGCCTAAGCTGGGAGGGGACTCTGAGGTAATGGGACAAAAATGGTACCAGTGCTATCATCTAATAAAAGGATGATTCTTCTTGCTGTTACTGGTTCTTAATAAGGAAGAACTGAAAATGAGAAACTCTTCTGTTTCAGAATTCCCCAAAAACTATTGGAACACCTTTTGAATCTTTTTTGATAGTTTACCTATATCTAAGTTGGTTAAGTCAGCAATTTCACAGAAACAGTTGTTATTTTAAGGAGCTGTTATTTTGTAGTAAGTAAAAATTGTCAGTATGTTTCTGTTCAGTTCTAGTACTGGCATGTCTGAGACAAATGAGTGACTCTTAAAACAGGAGTTTCCACAATCCTATACCATTCCCATTCCATCTCTAGAGTACAGCTGAGGGAAGCTTCTTAGTGGAATGGTTTGAACCAATGACCACTCTTTCCAAACCATCCATACCTTCCAAATATCCCTCTCCTCTGGCTGCATCTGTGAGTACACTTTGAGCAGGAATGCCAGCACAGCTGTATTTCAGTAAAGGGCAGCACTGAAGGTACCAGTATGGGTGGGACTTTCACTGTAAGGAAGGTGTCAACCTTTTAACCCTACAGTCATTAGTTTTTCTTTTGAGTATAGCTAAATCAGTACTTCATGGATGTTACTATTATGAAGTTCCCTTGTGGCAATTATTATTCAATATGTCAAAACATCATGACTTCACTGAGTTAAAAATATTATGAGCACCACAGTCATTGCTGAAATGACTTCCAGTCATGGAGACTTGTAAAAATGATGTAAATAAGGTGTAGCTAACTAGGACTGGTTTCTGTATGTGTTTCTTACTTAGACATACTAGTTTTATTCAGTTATCTCTCTAAACACAGTGGAGAAAGTTACCCCAGGAATGTACTTGGGAAGATGAATGAGGTGAACTTGGGCTTTTTCCCGGTGTACGGTGACAAACTCTGTTGATTCTCTGTTGCTGGGTTACTGATGGCTCTGAGGTTTGCTCTCCTGAGTGTTTACAAAGATGTAAAGAAATGTTTTCAATATCTAGATCTTCTTTGACTTCTGTCTTGTTAAAAGCCAGAACTCTTAAAAATTATGATTTCAAATTAAAGACAGTCATTCTTATACTGCCACACAGTGCCCCTCACTCACAGCCAGATGCTTACACAAGACTGTCATCACATAGAAGACAGCTCAAATTACTAATTCACTTGGCCATTTGCACAAAAGGAATTAAGCAAAAGACCACCTCTGGCAACGTGCATTTAACCATATTGAAGAATGATTCATGTTTATAAAGAGCTCCTAAGGCCTACTCCTAGGGCCTACAAGAGAAATCTCAGCTTGATAAATACACCTGTCTAAATCTGAATCAAACTAAATTTTAGTCTAACTGGCCATTGCTGGTGAATGTTGCGTGTGTTCACAAGCTCACTAATGTGTGTGATCTGATCCCTTAGCTTTGGTTTTCTAGAAATAAGTGAGCAAACAGGACACTTGTGTCATTTTATACTTAGCACTCCTTCAGTCTCAGCAATAGTGAACAGGGATTCCCCAGGAAATAAGATATTTGTCTACAACTACTTCACAAGATGTTAGTGTGAAATCTGAGATTTTTTTTTTCTGAAGCTGGAAAAAAATAGTGAGTGTTACATTTCAGGGAGGAAGTAATAATCATTTGGATTCTTCAAAATATTTAGTGATACAAAGGATTGGTTTCAATAGGAAGAAAGTTTAACCACAAAAATCCCTATCAGCTTTATGAGTGACCCCTTGTGCCAAGTGAAATCCTTTATAAATATAAACTGAAAGTTCTGTGATTGGTATTTGCAAATAGCTGCTTCACTGAATGGGGACAACTTTAATCCAAAAGCCGTGGCTGTGCTCACAGATTATTTTTGGCAATGTGACACTGGTGTTGTCCACCACAGTATTCCATACAAGCAGCTGCACTGTGCCCCAGCCAAGTTATTTATTTTTAAAAAGCAGAGAGTATGAAAATCACAAAGACTCAAAAAACTGTTTGTGCCACAGCTTCTAGCATGAAAATAACCAGACCTGATTAACAATGGTGACATTGTAAAAAACCTGCGATATTCCAAATCTATCTTATTTTCTGCTGAAGCGAGGAAATGCAATGGCCAGCCTGCTCACTAACCTTCCGAGACTTTGAGGGGCTGTTATGGACAAAGTGCTTGTGGTTTGCTCTCTGTCTTCCTGCTACCAGCCCAAAAGGAAGAGTTTGAAATAGGTTGGAGCTCACCACACACAAGTTAGATGCCTGATGGGCAGAAAATGAGACAGGGTAAAAAAGAAAAATGAAAAATTTCTTTTTATGCTGGAGTGGTTTTGACTGTAATTCCCTTAAGACTTCTAGGTATAGAAAACCTGTTGGGAGACACATGGAGAAGAAAATAACTGGAATGAAGCTGCACCAAAACCAGTTTATAGCTAGAGAAAGGGGGGTTTATACTGCAGCCGCCAACAGTGAGCCTTTGGAAATGTCTGAGGCCTTGGCTTCTGGTCACATTCCCAGTCGCTGACAAATACTGATCATTACCTTATCTCTTTCCTACCTTAACCTGTATCTCAGCAATTGAAGATATTACAGTTAATGTTTACTGCATTTTTCAGGTGAAAATGCTTTTTGCACTTTCAGGCATCCCTGATTATGAATTTTGGAGTTTTTTTAGTGTGAATCACATGGCAATAGTATTATTGGTCACTGTAATTATTCTGCAGTCTGTAAAATTAAGATGGTGTAATATCTGATTTACTTACTTAATTCAGAAACCAAGAAATGGGCATGTCAGCAAGTATTAAATACAAATAAGAACTCAACGTAATACCAGTCATAGTCCCACGTATGAACAGGGTAAGACAAGGAAAAAGCCTCAAAGCTGAGTGATTTGATTTCTGCATTTTCTATAGGTTACATTGTGTGTTCACCTAGTTCAATTAATCTTGTCAAGAAGCTGCCAGAGCTATGGGAGACTCAGGGTTAGAGGAAGGGCTGTGAGGAGGCTGCAGCAATAATGAGCTTGTTCACTGCCTCAGAGCCAAGAGCCTGCCATGGACATCCCTTGAGCTCAGCCACTTCCCTCCTCCTCTTCAGGCATGGGAGAGTGAAACCTGCTCTGCAGAGTGGCCTGGGGATTCATTCCTTTCTGTACAATGAAGTCAATGATTCAGTGCTTGAGGAAAGGGAAAATGAACTCCATAGGCACAGAATGGAATCTATTAGGAAATGAGTGGTTACAGGCATCAGGAAAAGCACAAATGAGAAAGGCAATGCAGTAACAAAACAGGAGAGGGTGGGGGGAGGCAGGAAAGCAGAATGAGATTTTGCTATAAAAGCCACCTGCAGACACACATACAAAAGAAATGAGAACAAGACAGACAAAAGAAGTCTGGGAAGTCAAAGGGGAAAAAAGAGAAAATTCAGAGCAAAATATAATAATAGCTGAGCATTTTCAGATACTCAGGAGAAAAAGATATGCCCTGAACTAACTAAAATTGAAAATAACAGCTATGAAAACAGGAGAGAGCTGAGTGATTAGAGAATATCAGTACAAAATTGCTCCCCTCCCATTCTTAACTACACTTACATAAGAAGCATATTTTCTTCTTTGTTCTTCAGTGTAATATACTTAATTATAAGACCAGCTCATCCAGCATTGCGAATCCATACTCATATTCCTACAAACTTCACCAAGAGACACTGCAAGGGCTGTTTCAGAAAAATCCCACATAGGGATCTGTAGGATTTCAACAACTTGACTATGGCTGTAAAGTAATTCCTTTCAGTTTCTTCCTGGGTAATAAGACTGCTGTCCATTCAGGACTCCTGTTGGAGTGACACTCAAACCTTTGCCCTATGTATTTGTTCTTTCCTCTCTGTAGGTTGTCCCACTGCAATTGAACTGACCCCAACAAAGGTTTTGTGTTTGTGCATTTTCTTACACCTTTGTAACTTTAGTATTTTGTGTCTTTGTAGATATTGCGATGCCACTGTCATTGTCTTTATTTACATTCTTTACCCCTTCCTTCAGATTTGCATTAGATGTTGTATTTTAAAGGATATTCTTATTCACACCCAGCCCATACAAGGGTTTTTTCTGCAGAAGGTGTTGCATCAAAAGCAGGGTGCTGTGCCCATGAGACAGTGCCCTGTTTGTGCACATACAGACACCCCAGCCGTGTGTGGTCCCAGCAGCTGAACAGCCACTCTGCCCACACAAAATGTGTGAAAGGAGGCTGCAGGAGCCCCAGCAGTGCTGACATGCAAAACAGCCTCGGAGAGGTGTATGCTTATCCCTTACTCTAGGGGTTATTCCCAAAACCAGCAAAACAGGTTATGCCCAAAAACTTATAAACTTGAACCCTTTTGTTTGTTTGCTGTTAAAAATATCCACTGCCTTTTCTCCACATAGTTGAAAAAGGCAATTTCGGCTCTTTACAAATTAATGGCATTCTGCTGCAACATTCTTCACAGTCTAGTTAAAGTCCTAAACTGAAAAGTGTTCCTTTCACCTAATCTTAATTTCTCTGCCTTGCAATTTAAGTGCTTTTATATTTTTGCAAGAACAGATGCTTGCAATCCAACTTCTTTATAATTCATAATTTTAAATGTTTTTTTACCACTTTTAAGATATTTCTCCTTTCTCTGAATTAATAATTTCACTACTTTCAATCTTTCCAATCTTTGATCATTACTGCTGCCTTTTCTCAACACTTGTGGCCTTGCAATGCAACTTCTGGAATGAGGTTCTACCCTCAGTAATGCACAGAGCTGAGTTGTTCTGTATATAATGCTGTTATAAGTCATCCCTATATATTATCTTTATCCCTTAAGGTCTGCAGACTTTTTTGTTCTCTCATCGGTGATGCACAAGTCATGTGAATAGGCGTCTTGTCCCTTAATGTGATAGCTCTGAAACACTACATATTTTTCATGGCAATTTATGCTCGTCAGTGATCTGTTCTGTCTTTGCACCATATCACAAAAACATTCATGGAACACAGACAACCTACCCATCTAATCACAATCACAGAAAAGATCTGAGATGATTGGGATGGCATTTCATCCAGAAAAAAGTAATGTTTCAGTTAATGGAAGTGACAGTCTACAGCGTAAATGCGTGTCACCAAACATACTGACTTATACCTCTCCCTGTCCTAGCAAGTCACTGAAGGATTCGGTCCCATCACGTTGGGATTCTCCGTGGTGCCACTGAGTGCAGGAGTCTCTCAGCACACTGACCTCTGATGCTCCGTGTTTCATATTCACTTCCTGCACAATTAACCTCTTGCTCTGCTGCTGTCTCCCATGGCAAAGGTTGTGTGGTCCCTCACACACAGATAACCTCAGTGGGTCTCTGAGGATGAGCTTTCCTCCCGCGTGCAGGAGATGCAGGAACACCTCCAGTTACACTGTCAGAGTGGAGGCACTGAACTCCCTCTGGCACCGTGGTGCTGGGGCTGTGCTGGCAGCTCACAGCACAGGCAGGTGAAGGACCCCCACCCCTGCTGTGAGTGGCTGTGCACCAGCAGGGAGCACAGTGCTGGCTGACACCAAAGGAGAGACAGCATGGCAGCTCTTGGCACCCTGATCTCATCTGAGACACCCATGAACAAGGTTACTGTGGGTACAGTCTTCATAAGGAAGAATTATGATAGGGAGATTGATGAGCTGATGTTCAGAGACAATGCCTTATATCTGGACGTGGAAAAGAAGGTTAAGGAGCCAGGTCATAAAATCCACATTGCTCTGCCTTTGGTGCTTATCTTAGGAGGAGCTGATTTTCCTCTGGCAGGAGAGATGAACTGCAGAGATGTATCGGTGAGCTGTGTAGTGACAGCGCTGCTGTTGCTCAAGCAATGCCCCATGTCTGTTTCTAAATGTCAAAATTCCTAAGTTTCTTTCCAGTGCTGTGGAATTCTGCTGTCAGATGAAGGCAATGATAAATACACACACTCAAAACCAGATGGACTCTTCGTTTGGACTACTTTTACCTGAAGTGAAGATGAAGGACAGCACTAATTTTACAATACAAATCCTCCCCCTTCCACCCTTTAACTTTCCATCTGCATCCTTCAGGCCCTTACCTATGTGAAACTCAAAGATTGTATTTCTTTTAATAATGATAGAAGGGGTGGATGAATGGGTGGGGGCAGAGTTGAAACATAAAAGAAGGAAAATCAATAGCAGTGTGACCAAAGAGGTGTGAGCTCCACTGCTATGTGTGTCCAGCCAGGGAAGAACACTTGGTGCTCCTGTAAATGGGCCTTTTTCTTACCAAATGTGCTGCTATCGCTTTATGTTTATATCTATGGGAATTATATATATAAAATAAAAGAATATATATCTTTTTATATATATAAGATATATAATATCTTCTGTGTCTATCTAAGATGCATATATCATAGATATAAGAATCTTATACCTGTGAGATCTTCTGAACTCTTTTTTACAGGTTGCAAATGGGGAAAGAGGCAACTGCATCTTTGTGTATCAGTTAAAATCAAGACCTGTAGACTGAAGCTTCCCACTGTCTTTTAGATGAAGTCTGTGATGCTGTGAGGTGCTGGATTCTCTGTGGTCACAGGGATTTAGGAGATGGGGCCTTCATCATGTTTCAGGTTTGGGCTCCTTGTTTCTGGTTAGGCGCCAAGTGTGTAGGAGCAGAGTTCTGTGAAATCAGTTGGCTGTTTTACTGCCATCCGAGGAGGGTGGGAGTGGAATATCACTGGCCTTGTGACTAAACTGGCTGGAAGCCTCTCTCCTCTGCTTTTCATTTCCTCTGGGCTCCATGCTGTGCCATCACACTCACATCCTTGTAATATTTTCTGAGCTCTTGCTTTGCAAAAGAGCCACAGTCTGAGGTTGGTTTTCTATGTAGACTTTCATTATGTGGCACCGAATCTCCTTTTATGAAGGTGATTTTTATGTCCTCTGGAGGTTTGCTTTTCCATCATAATTACTCACAACCTGACAGACTTATAATCCTCTGATAGGATTTGTGACATTGTAATCTTCTCTACAGCTACCCATTGTGGCTTCACAAACAGAGGATTATAACCTCTAAGGAGGCAATAAGCAGATGAACTCTGGAGATATCAGGACCCTGCTTTCATATCAATTTCCAGTGCTTGAGTTGTGGGAGGGCAGGGAGCAGTGCTGTGTTCTCACTCCTGCCCACGTTTCTGGTTTTCTTCATCTTCTTTTGCCTCAAGTAGCAGAGTTGAGAAATTAATTAAACCTACCAGTTATACATACTTTGAGTACTGCAAATATCCTTAGCTATGCAAAGTAAGAAAAGATAAATTCAGCAAATTTGACTTCCACAACAGATTTTTTTTTTTTTTGCCCAGAAGAATGTTCTTTATACTTTCCCACAAGGTAGCAGTTGTTTTACAAATCAAACACTCCTGTACCTTTCCCCAGAAATAGAGTCAGCTAAGGAAAAGCCTGCTCAGATCTGTTATTTTGACTGCTTTTTCTTTCAATGAAATTACTTTATTTTTAGCAATTAATATACTTTTACAAAATGGGAATGTGCCTGTCATTATAATGTTATTCTAAATATTTGTATGGCTTGTTTATTGTTTTCTTTAACTGTAATGGTTTGAATACATTAAAATTTTCCTTGCTTCAGGCATCCAATTAATTTGTCTATTACCTATCCATATACCATGTAGTAACAGTTTAGAAGGAGAAGACCAGACAGTATAAAATCACAGAAGCAAACTTCATGCTTTTGTTATTTACTGTTTTGTCTAAGCAGGAAGTTAGCAGTCCCTTGCCTGTAGCTTTTGGGTAACAAATTCCCTGCAGGATTCTCACATCATTGAGGGGTAAAAGCAATTAAGAGTAAGATTTAAAGACCAGTTAAAATAGGGAGAAAGTTGTTAATTGTTGTTTCCACTCAGCCAGCAAAGGTGGAGGATAATTTCTCCAGTGAATCATCTGGTTAATGTGAGGCTTAAGAAATATTGTGCTTCAATATTTATCTCACGTGAAGCACATCCCAGTGCCTTCTTCTGTCCTGACACACCTGGCCCAGCAATGGAGATGAGCGTGCTTTTTACTTTATGGCATAATCTAATTTATTCTTTTAGAGTCTCTCTAAAGAGAAAATTCTATCAGGGACTAAAGTGAAGCTGTAACATCCAGGTATGGATCTCTCCTTTCCCAACCTGCATGTGTTGTTAATGCCAGGTTGTTTGTCTGTGTTAAGCAATCCAAAGGTCAGAGAAAAAAAACCAGAAGGCCAGGGAAGAATTACAGTTCTGTTCTGATAAATAGTCATCATTTGTTATCTTTTAAAACAGCAGAGAACAAAATTTATTGTTTATGAAGTAGGTTGCATGTTCTCCTGTTGCACAGACTCACAGGAAATATAAATGACTGGTTTTTCAAAGGATGATGACTATTTCTTGTGCTGCAGCATTCTATGTATTTTGAAGTCTCGGTGCCACAGAATATATTTTAATACTTCTCACATAGAATGATTATAGGTTTCAGAAATCCAGCCTTTCTGAACACATCTTTTTTGAGGTATGGCATTTCATGTCTTCTCATACGTCTCATATCTTGCAGGATGTCTACTTAATTATGCCCCCTAATATACAATTTCTTCTCTGGCATCAGCAGAGTTTTGTTGATCCATTTTTGCCTTCAACCCTCTCAAGCCCAGAAATTCTTTTATGTCAGACTGTTCTTCACAATGATTGTTCTTAAACACATTTAATAGGAATGCACCTTGTTTTTCACTGCATGTTTCAGTTTTTTACAATCTTTTGAATTCCAATTTTGTCCTTCAAAATCTTTGAAACACCTTCCAGCTTGATGGTGTTCACAAATTTAATAAGTATATGTACACTGTCCCATTTTTCTTATTACTGGAAATATTGGAGGCAGAATAAATCACTATGGAACTCCATTCACTGCATCCTTCCAATAAAAAATAGGAATCATTTGGGATTATTCTCTGAAATCAGTTTTCAGACAATTTTGCACCAACATTTTAGAAACAGCTTCTGAAAGCCTATTAAAAATCAGGATTTTTTTACATCTACAGCATTCCCCATGCAAAGGGCCTGTTACATTGACATGAAAAGGGAATTGCTCAGGTTAAGCTAAATTTATTCCTGAGAAATCTGCACTAGTGGTTATTCATGACCATGTCCATTTCTATTCCATTCTCCCTTCCTTTCCCTTGTCCCTTAATTAATGAATTAAATGAATACTAAATTATTTTAACTGTGTTCTGTTCTAAGGCTTGACAACATACCTTGTTTTTGAGTGTTTTACAGAATTTCATCCATTGGGTGAATTCTCAAAGATAATCCCACATGGTGGGCCCAAGTCCTTTTTCCCAGTGTGCAGATGAATCCTTCTGGGCCATCAAATAGAAACAAAACATAATTTTTCCAACAGCTCTTCAAACCTGCCCCTCTTTTCCTCAAGTGTGAGCCCTCCTCTGTTTTCTGATGGTGTTCTTTGTTAGTTTCTAGAAATTGACTTTTTTTTTAGTGAATATTGATGTCCTGTCTTTCAAAAGGGACAATTTGATTCTTTGAATCTTTAGATGTTAACTTTCAATAACTAAAAATACATACTTTTTTTTAAAAAGTAGTATTTTGGAGCCCTATTAGTTGTCTTTTAATTGACCCCAAACCTTATCTAAGCAGGCATTTATATGAGCCACAGTAATTCGGATTGGCCCTTTATGTAGAACAATATCCTAACATTTAGCTGCTTAGTTATGATGTGTTCCACATTGTTACTGGGATAATTTCTAGAGTTGAATTATTTTCTATTTACATAATGTTGTTTTATTCAAATAAATGCACAAGAGTTTCAGGGGAAAATAATTAGGCAAGACAGCATCAGACAAATAACTCCTTTTGGGAAAAAAATGAAATCTTCGGTGGGGGAATGGCACATTCCTAAACGCCTCTCTGAGATTTAGCCCATCTCATTTGCACTTGGCCACTGAGGTGAATCTTCCAATCTGCGAGCAAAGCAGAGCGGGTGTGTCCCGTGTGAGTAAATCCAGAGCTGCTCAGTGCCCAGCTCCTGTTTTTGGAAGTAAATCACGTCCAAGCCTATGGCTGGGGAACGCGGTGACCCTTGCAGGGAGGTGTGACTCGTCCCTCTGTTCCCCAGGCCTGGCAGTGCCCACAGAGCAGCCCTGGCAGCCGCAGGCTCCGGGCGCTGCTGGGGCTGCAGGTGCTGAGCCCGGAGCTCCTGCTGGGAACTCGCCACGCACCAGCTCCCTGCTCCAACACTCATTTACTCACAAGGGTTTCCTGGTGCAGCCGCTGATGACATTTCAGCAAGAGGTAAAATAACTCCGTTTCATGCTTAGGCAATAGCGACAAGAAGTAATAGAAAATGAAGAAACAGATTTTAAAATACACTTTCCTATTTGCACCTAAAATTGTGGATTTCAGAACCTGGGGACAAATATCTGTCCATTTTTCCCCTTGGAATTACCACCCAGGCATTTACTAGGTGAAGGGACTTATACTCCATTTTTCATTTGAGTTTATATTGCAATTTTTAAAGGAAATTAATATCATTGTACAAGCTACCACTTAATTTTAATATTACAAATAAGGATCATTCAAAACTGTACCTTCGGATCATTTTATTTTCTCTATTGATAATGTACATATCCTTTTGAAGGAAGTGTCTTGTAGATAGGAGACTGAAGGAAAAGGAGGACAGAAAATCCTTCCATAATTAGGACACAGGCAACCCTGTATCAACAGGAACTTTATATTCCTATTTAACATTTCAATAATGATCCCATTTTATTTTGAACCTCTGGACTTAAAAGACAACTGTGAGAGCTGCTGCCTCTCCCCTTGTGTTATTTTAGGAACCTCTTATGTGTAATTTTTATGATCAATAACATCCCTGCACATACCCTGACGTGCAGCAAAAAGATGGCCTAGTTCTATTTTTGCATTTTAATGGCCTTTTGCAGAGTGACACCTCTACTCTTAAAGAACAATGATGACTATGTCGCAATAAAAGAGAAAATCTATCTCCTTTGGAGAAGCAAATTTCAGCAGCTTTTAAAAAACTTCCCTCACCTGAACACACGTTGAAACTGTCCACCCAATTGCAATCTTTTTTGCCAAAATGTGAATATTTTCTTCTAAATTATCAAAGTAACTGCAGTAGGCCAGGCACAGGTCCCTGTGCCTCAGGGAATGAGCTTTAATGGGCTTACATGATCATGGGCACGTTGCAAAGGCAAGAATAACATTGAGCTGACAGGAGGAGAAGGCAGGAAAAGCCCTCACCTGTCCAGTGGTGGAATCAGGATGGATTATCACTGTTAAGCTGAGCAGGTGGGCTGTGGAGACTGCCCTGCTGTGAGCTGAGAGGTACCACAGGTGTCCCTGGTGGGGTGTGCCCAGGAGCACTGCAGCCAGCAGTGCTGCAGGGATTGCAGCCAGGACACTTGTTCTGGGTCAGTGTCCCAAGCGTGCGTTCCTGCCTTGTGCATCCCTCTCATCCTGCCTTGACAGAGGGAGCCCTGACACCCACAGCTCCTCCTGCCAGGGAATTGTACTGGCGTCAGGTTTCTCTCAGAGCCTTTTCTTTTTGTTTTGTTTATTTCTGTTCTACACTAGCCTAAGTTAGACCTTTTCCTGTGTCTTTCTCCTCCCTGTGATGTGTACTGTGTGGTGTTTCAGCCATGTCTTCTCTTGTGTTTATGGCTGGCTGTGCTGCATTGCCCTCTAAAACATCTGCATACAGGTGTCTGTGCTGTCTCAGGGGGGCAGCAATAGGATACTGATCTAGGAAAGTATCTCCAGGCTAATGTTTTTCCTTCCACTTTGGTGTGTGTCCAAGTTGCCTCCATAAGCTCCTTCTTGGACAGTTTCTTTTCTTTTTTCTGGAATTAAAAAGGACTCATTCCTGAAGTCTCTCTGCTGGTAGGTTATTCCTTTTATGGCCTCTATTTTTTTACTATTCTCTTCATTCTTTTCTCTACTGCATTAGGAACTAGTCTATTGTATAATTTTTAAGCTGAGGTAAAAGTAAAAAATGTAGATCTGTTATTTTGAAAACTATATTGTTTAGTGTGAAGTTTTGATCAGTGCTTAGGCTTTACTTTGCTCTTGGTGGAACTGGCACTTTTTAAGAATGGCAGAATCAGAAAAATTTAGAACATTTCCGAAGCTCTGTCTGAATGTGTTTTATGAACACCTACTTTAATGGAGTTAGGCCAATATTTATAAACTGAATTTCAGTAGTTCAGCACATCTTCAGTAGTGGTACCTCAGCGCTGCTCAGTTCACAAATGTGCTGCTGCTGAATTAAATTCACAGTACCTTTTCCCTCCTCAGCACAGTACACTGCTTGTGTTTATTTGCATTTCTCATGACCAGTGTGCCCCGCCTCACACGGGAACCCCATACCCCAGAGAGCACATCCCACCCCATCCATCTCCTTAACCTTCCTGACAAGACCAACTTACCAGTTTCTCTTTCAGAGCTGTGTTTTATAATGTCACTGAGATCAACAGCCCCTTCCACAAAAGCCACTGAATAAAAATGAGTTCTTAAATTGACTCTCAGTCCTTGCGAATGAACATGGGTTGCTTTTGCACAGAAACCTTGAAGGTGGGGTGGTTGTTATCCCATGATATTTCCCTCAGCTCTGTCTTTTATTAAGCCACAGGAACTTCATTTCCATCTAGCATATAACCACTCTCACTGGTGTCTGTATTCATGGTATTATCATTCCTAAATGAGGCAATGCACTGAAGACTGACTTCTCTGTCCTGGGGATTTTTCTTCCTTTAGCTATAATCCAAACAACAAGCTGTTGTCTTATAGTCCTTTACCTCTCAGCAGGGTGAGTTGGATGGGTTTACAGAATGTGAGGAACCTTTCAAAATTGGACCTTTTCCCTCCTGATGAATTGATACTCAAACAGTAATACTGGGTGTTGGATTTCAAAAATTTGTTACAGTGCCACTACATCAAATTTAAGTTCCTCCAAGAACCATGATTAACTGATACAAAATGATGAATAGGGGACTGCTAATGACGCTAATTAACAGTGCTTTTGAACCCAAGTGCATCTTGGCAAGAGAACAACACCCAGGACAGATTTTGAGTGTCTGCCCAGCGATACCTGCCTGAAGTAAAATGTGTTGGAAGTCAGGCTGAATAGGGGACAGTTTATAGCCCTTTATAATACAACCTCTTCTGTCATGTCTGTCTCCTTATTAGCTGGACTGTTGTCACCCACTGGTCTTTCACACTGCAGTTCTTCATCTCAAAAACTAAGTACAGACCCAGAAGGAAAAGTAAAATTGATGCTTCTATTCTCAGACATTTCTTGTTATTACCCATTACTCTGCATACATTATTTTTAATGGATTGCAGAATGCCTCTTTAGCTTTCTCAGAATGTCTTCCAAGAACAAGGCTTTGTGGACTCCTGCCAGGCACACACACATATGATTTGTATGCTGTCCTTCTCTTTTATTGTTGGGAGCAAAGCTGTCTTGGCAGCAGCTTTGCTACTCTTCCTTCGATCTTGTCTTCCTCTAGAACTCATAGAAGTCAAAGTCTCAACCTTCTCTGCCTTAGTGTCAAATACAGGCAGGTGCTCAGGGCCCTGGTTTCTGGGAACTTTCACTTATGACAGGTTAAATTACCAGTCCCTGAAAACTGCAACTCTGGGCACAACATTATCAACAGGGGCTAAACTGGGGTCATGTTTACATCCCTGGGACTGTTACCTGCCTGAAGGGCTTTTGCTCCTGGGCAAGAACCTTCCTGCTCAGCTGACTGAAGCAATGAACTCTTTCAATGTTACATAGATTATTGAGAGCACTTTTCCATGCAGTCTTGCTTTTATTTATTTATTCCTGATGTGCTAAGAATTTGCCAGGCAGAAAAAGGCACAGTCCCTGCCCTAAGGGGAGCCTACTGGAAGCTCTGATATTTGCATGCCTGTGAACCTCCTCTGTGACCAAAGGCAATGTCCTTGTATTAATGTATTAATTCTGTCAGAACTATTGCTTCTCACAGCATGGTACTGTAAATAATTTCTGTTCACAATAATGGATCATTACTCAAACTTCCCACAGAAAATCAATATGCTGTAAGTGGTTTTCCCTTTGTATTTATTATAATTTACCTCCAATGTTAATCAATGGTACCTCAGGAAAATTCTCTTTTTATTATATATTTACAGCCAGAAATACTGTGGTTAATAGTTTCTGGTACAATAACAGATAAATCATATAGCAATCATTTAGTCTTCTATATCTTAATTATGGATTTTTAGACCATGTTTTAAACTTTTACATGGAATGTCTATGCCCTATTAAACAATAGTCATGTTCCACCCAGGGGTGGTTTTGCTGTTGTAATCCCTTTGCTTGGTTGGTAGAGTAACCTGCCTCTCTTTCTCCATCTTTCCTAGGAGGAAACAAGTAGCTGTTTATTTAAACTGTAGTCATGGACCCAGAGCCCCGTCCCTCAATTCCCAATTCCACCACAGTGACTTTGTGTGCTTATGGTGAAGTCACCAAAAGACTTGCAGTGTTAACAGTACACCAAGACTGGTCTTTGGAAACACTTCATATAATTCTGCCAGGGTTTTTTTTTTTTTTTTGGTATGTTCAGTTAGACAGTTGTTACAACACCCAAAAAAGTGGGTTTTTTTCATTTAAACTGGTCTGTACAGATTTTCTGGGAGTTTGTGTTTGCTCATTGCACTGGCCTGCCAGAACAGCTTCCTCTATGGCTGGAAAACTAAGGATTAGTATGAGGCAGCTTAGTAGGAATCATTTAGTTTTCAACAGGAAAAAAAATGGTTGAAACATTTATGGTGATATCCTACAGCTTTGTTTTACCAAGTAGTTGGAAACAAAAATTAACTTAGACAAAACATTATAATCAAGGCAATAGCAATAATGTCTCCAAGAGGGATGGATCTGCCATTCTCTGACAATACATCCAGTGTGGAGTTTTTCCACATCCAGTAAAATCCACACAAAATGTAATATTATAGCCAGAAACTCAGATGTCTGTGTTAGAACTTGTGATCTTAATGCATAGAAAGCACATGGACAAGTAACCTCAGCAGCAATATATTTTTGATTAAATTCTGTATCTGGCAGAATCACTTTTGTCCACAGAGAACCACTAATATTTTGTTATCTCCTCTAGTGCTTACAGGAATTGACATCAAAAAGCCCCAAATGAATGGAAAAAAATCTTTGAAACAGAGTTTGTCTTTCATTAGACACCAGTTGTCCTTGCAGTTCAGAGTGAGCCACTGAGTATAAAAAGTAGAGCACATTAAGTACACAGACACAGGATCAGGTGTCAGAACAGCTTCTCTTCTGAACACTCTACCTGACTTACGTTTGGGTTAACAAATGCTCAGCAATCCTAATTTCTTTCAGAAAATTGTAGGAGAAAAGAAATATGCTGTACATATTTCACTGCTTGTTCTGGGTATTAATGATGCGATATTTTCACATTGTATGCAGAACATGAGAATTGGAAGTGTGTCCAGCTTCTCCACAAGTTTTCATTAGGTTTTGTTTAAATGTTTGCAATTCAGGTGTGTTTCCAAACCGTAGCAAAATTCTGTGGTTTGACTGTGATCAGCATAAGCTGGAGAAAGCTGTAGCACTCTGAGACTATCGTCCCTCAGATAAATACTGTCAGAATCCCTCCTTGTGTGTCAACAGTTATTGCATTGATTGAAATAGATTGTCAGATCTTTCTCTCTTCAGATTGGAGACAGACCCAGAAGGCAGATAAATATGTGCTTAACTGCCAATTATGAATCTGTTTGGCCCTGGCAGGACTAAAAAATGTAATAGGACTTTTCTGTCTCTCTGTTTGAAATTCAATAAGAAAAGAAAAAGATTTTTCTATTATGTTTTTTTTTTCCTTATGGGTGGATGAGCACCCTTTGCTTAGCTATTTCCTTTCACAAAATAATAGAGGCTCAAAGGGCATTTCTGTAATTTATTATACATGCATCAGTCCACTTGACTAGAGATTGGTGAAAGAACCTGACCTTTATCATGATAAAGGGAATGTAAGTGAGGAACAGTTTTGATGTTGTAGGCACTCTGTCTTGTAGGTATACATGAGCATGTATTTGTTTTAGAACCATAACTGTTGTCACTTCCTGGCAAGGTTTCCTTAGAGAATAATCCTTGTTCACACTGATACTTGGACTTCCTTCTGTGCATTTAAAACAAAAGCTTGAGAGATTTGCTTAGCTAAAGACAGTTCTGCTTAAACGTGCCCAGGGGAGGGCAACGAAGCTGCCAAAGGGCTGGAGGGAGTCCTGTGACAAGCAGATAAGGACTCAGGGCAGCTCTGCTTTGGAGGAGGGAAGGCTGAGGGAGGATCCCAAGGAGGGGACATGGAGAGGGAGGTGCTGATCCCTTCTCCCTGGTATCCAGTGGCAGGACGTGTGGGAATGGTTCCACGCTGCACCAGGGGAGGTTTAGGCAGGTTATTAGGAAGTATTTCTTTACCAACAGGGTGGTCAGGCACTGGAACAAGCCCCTTAGGGGGGGAAGTCAATGGCTCAGGGCTGTCAGTGTTTAAGGGCACGTGGACAATGCCTTTAACCTGCTTTAACTTTGTCACTATCAGTGATCGCTGCACTTCCAGCTGGAATGGTCTATTCTGTTCTATTAATTCATGCTGAAAGTTGAGAAAGAGACAATGAATTAAACTATTAAATTCTGCTTTTTCAGAAATATCTTTTTTTTCCCCTGTAAGTAAATATGTGCTCTATGCTTCAGGGTATTAAAATGAGAGGCTTTTCTCTTTGCAAAGGTGCAAACAGGGTGCCTGGTTTGGAACGAGTGAGCTGTGCTGCCAGCAGCAGGTTGCTGACTTTTTGTTCATTTGACACCAGTTTGCCTGGGGAGCCATATTGCTCAGCCTCTGATGTCACATTGTGACATCATTGTGATGTAAAATCAGGGAAAAAAGTACTACTTTGCATTTTAAATCTGAACCTGTAAAATCCCAGCTCAGTGCAGGAGCACAATTGGAGTGCACTCAGATATCTCAGCAGGACAGCTGTGTCTGGGAAAGCCCAGCTCTGGTGGTTCTAAAGGCAAACCAGCCTGTTCCCAGCTAGACCAGGTACTACACATAATTACCTTGTGCCTTTAGACACATCTCTCATGTGGACTCCTAGACCAGTTGAGGGCAAGAAGGCACAAGAGCAGGCTTTAACCTGTATTATTTTATTTTCCATATGGGACCCATTTGATAAAACTCCTGAAGCGCAACATATTAAGCATCTAAAGCCATCCCACACAATGGCACTCTGCAGGCACCTTAGTGTTTTTCTGGCTAAAGACCACATACCCTCAGTCTACTCCCTGAAGGTGGATCATTTTCATTGTGTGTGGGGTTTGGAGAAAACCCCAGGTTTCCTGCAATATGGTTTACAGGAACTGCTGTTTTCAGGATTCAGCCCTTTGCAGTTCAACCTTCAACCACGCAAGCTGATTATGCAGGGAAATAGCCAAGATTTGCATGAGGCACTGGAAAACATGTTATAAAATTTTAATATATCTTTCTCCAAATAGCTTTTGTTCATACCTATTTTTAGGTGGAATTCAACTAAGCATTATCAGCGCCAATATCAACAACACAGAACGATATAGCTGCACACAGCCATAAGAAACAGCACCTGTTAATAACCTAAATCATTCTAGCACTCTTGTGTGCTATTGGTGTGATTGTTTCCAAGAACAGAATGGAGAGAGATGTGCTAAAGCTTGAAAGTTTGGGTAATTATTATACGTCAGCAGCAGTTCCGTGTGAGCCAGGACAGCCACCCACTCCTACACTTGGAGCTGTGTAAGACTAAACGGGCATAAATATGTTGATATATTGTACCCAGTGATTGTATATGTGTCTGCTTCACAGGAAATCTCTATTTTTACAGTGGAATGTTATAATCATTGACAGAATTAAAAAATCCCCAAACAACAATAACAAAAACCCCCAACTTGTAGAATAAAAAACACACAGTCTGGAAAAGAATTAAGGTAAAAGAGCTGATTGCTTGGGAAGGTCAGCCATCCCCTGAAGACAAAGCCAGCTGTATTTGGGGTGTAATTTTAATCTTTTTTTTGAAAACTAGAAGTGTTAATGAAATGTAATAACTCAGAAAAAATACAAAGAACTATAATTGATGTTTTGTTAAATTATGAATTCATTTTTATTCCCCAAAACACTTGAAGCTAAAGGAGTCTGTGCAGAGACCTGAAGCCCTGTAGTAAAACTTCAGGCCCATGGCTTAACTCTAATGAGTGTCGAATGAATAGTTCTGATTTCAAAACAAAGTACAATTAGAACAGCCTCTTGAACATCACAGAATCACAGACATCAACTAACTACAAGTATCCTTGTATTCTCATGCAAGAGAAATACTGAGTCTTAATTCTAGTTATGTAAAATTTATCAAATTCACTTGCGAGTTCATGTTTTACTGTAGTGGTACTGGTGAGAGGAAAAATAAGCAGAAATAAATGTCTGTGTGCAATTAAATTATAATTGCTGCTGGCATTAATGACATTTATTATTCATGAATTTTTCCCCACTCCTAAATAGCATAGAGTTATGAGTATTTTTTGTTCTTTAAGAATAAAATGAGGACTAAAAATTTAAATATTGCAAATATGTGTAAATATAATGTTTTTCTTTTGTCCCAAGTCTTCAGAAACAGACTACTTCACAAGCCTCACAGAATGCTGTTGTTTATCTCTTGGTTGTTCTTAGTGTGAAATCCAGTGGGCTCTAATCCTGAACACATTAAAGCCTGTGGCATCAGGCCTGTGTCCCAACAAGGGGCTGCTCTCAGAAGAGTGGATTTGCAGAGGAGCCTGATGGCTCAGGCATGCAGCTTTCGTGGAATCTGTGATTTGGAGCCTCAGCTAAAGCTGGTCAGAAGTGCTTTGAGTGGAGAGTGCTGATTTGCACAGATCAAAGCAGCACCCAGGGCAGTGTGGTGTTAACCAGAGGCTGATGGAGGATGGCCACGGTTTGGAGGTTCTATCTGGCTCTGGCAGCTGCTCAGCTGAGCACCTCTGTTCCCTGCCCGGCGCTCAGAGCTGCTCTCAGCTCCCTCAGCCTCTGCCACACATCTGAGGAGCTGCTGGGGAGATGGCTCCAGCTCCTGGCTGCTGCACAGGGCACCCATGTGGCACTGGGATTTTGGCTTTCCAGTCTGCAGCTCCTCAGGACTTGGCTGTCCAGCTCCACAGCTGTGTCCATGAGATGCAGGACAGCCAGTGCTGGACTGGCCTTTTGCAGGGACTGCTAAAATACTTTGTTTTCATCCAAACCAGAAACAAAGCAAATCCCGAAATTTCAAAACCTTTTCAAGCACAAAGCATAATCTTCTTCCCTTACTGTACTGCTCTATGTTGTACCTATAGTAGTGTTTTCTTGTGGTACTAAATAAAAAATAAAAGTAAGCATATCCAGTTGTTAATAAGCAATAATATGTATCCAGGATTTCTGTCTTGAAACTACTATCTCCAAACAAACCAAAGTGCAGAACATATTCTCCTAGAAAATGCATAAGCAGAAAAAAAAATAAAAATCATATAAACAAAGTTGCAAAATCTCTTGAAAATCTAGTTACACTAGAAAAGCATCCTTCAGCAACCCAAGTTTTAATAGGAAATAACTCAGTATTCTGCTGACCTTTACAAGTTTAGCCTTTATATAGGAATGAACTGTTTGAAAAATGTCTCTAATTCAGTTGTCACAAACAGGCACCAGAATGTGCTTGATCTGTTTCATGAGCAGAGGCTTCATTTTGATTTTTCACAAGCACCAAGTTTGGTCTTATGCTGTTTCCCATAGTTCTCAGCTGCCTGATCACATCAAATTGCCTGATACAAACAAAAAGCTGCTTGAAAAAGCTATGTATGTGACTGAGATAATGAGGATGATAATGAAAAGTAATCTTGGCAATTATTGCAGCTTACACACTGAAAAGCAGACCCTGTCTCATTTCCAGGAATCCCACAGTGGCAATCTGGTAGGTGAAGGAGGAAAGATCCAGAATGCTGCTCACATGCATATTCCATAGATCCAGGAGGGAGAGGGCTGCCTTTGATCCATATGCTGATAGGGAGCAGCAGTGCGGAGTGCTGCTGCACAGCCAAAGTATGAGACATAATGAGCAAACATTTATGACCCAGAGAGCTCAGTAACAACAGCAACCCAGACTCCAGCTGTAGCTGGTCTTTATGTAATGCCACTTGCTCACCCATTTGGACTCCCTTCGAATCAAATTGAGCTCCTACTTCATATCAGATAGCAGGACAAAATATATTAAATTTTGACAGAGGACGGAAACATGAGGAGTGACAGACTGTCTGATACTATAAGCCCTTAGACCAGCGAGGCCTCCTCCAAGCAGAGAGTGACAAAGATAAATATGAAGAAACTAAATATTTCAAATCAAATTTTACTGAAAATGTGTGAAAGGGCATGTAAGGACCCTTTTGTTATTAGAAACAAATAATGACAATAATCAGGAGAAAAAAATGTCATGAAGGGAATTCTAAACTAGGAACTGACTTTCTGAACAGAACTGAATTTCCAGAACAATTTTCTAGTTCTACTTATTACCAGTTCTTTTCTAAAGAATGTTTATGTAGGTGAGAAAGTATAAAAACCCTGTTTCTGTATTTCCTTAAAGGCAAAGTTATAATCGGACCATTAAACGCCATTACTTTTCTGGAGCCAATGTCGTGCTCTGTAGTGGCCACACTGCAGTGGTTGTTTTCAGCTGGACTTGTACATCCTGCAGGTGCTCCAGAATGTGCTGTTCTTAAACCTGTTCCTCTGAAACCTCCTCTGAAACCTGGTCCTCTGAAACCTTCTCCTCTAGAACCTGCTCCTCTGAAACCTCCTCTGAAACCTGCTCCTCTGAAACCTGGACCTCTGAAACCTTCTCCTCTAGAACCTGCTCCTCTGAAACCTCCTCTGAAACCTGTTCCTCTGAAACCTCCTCTGAAACCTGGTCCTCTGAAACCTTCTCCTCTAGAACCTGCTCCTGTGCCACCTGCTCGTGTGAAATACACTCAAGGATGGGGCGCACTGAGGCAGAGGAGAGGCACTGACGCCCAAGTGCTGCACTTTGTGGGTAGCTCAGTCAAAGCTCCTCTCTCTCCTCCTGTTCCTTAGTCTAAAAATGCACCAAAGGTTGTGCACCAGGGAGCGCACAAATGGAGCAAACGGGCAGCGCCTGTGGCAAGTGGGATTTATTTATACATTGTTGAAAAGTTCTCGGTGTATTTTGCCTGGCACGCCCACAGCCGGAGCAGCTTTTCCTCCTGAGGCCCTCAGGAGGCCGGTGCAGACGCGGGCTCAGCGGCCTTTGCAGCGCGGCTCTGCGGAGGGACAGCCGCACGTCAGCTCAGCCCTCACGCTCAGGGCAGCCCGTGGCTTTTGTGTTGCGTTTTGGCAGAGCCAGAGTTCTGGGAGCAGAGGAAGGGATTTCCAGGTTCCCCGAGGCCGGGCTGCGAGGCTGCAGAGCCAGCCGGCTCCCCGTGTCCCAGCACGGGGCCAGCAGCGGCAGGAGCTCCGACAGAGGCTCGGAAGCGCCGGTGGCTGGCGCGGAGCTGGGCAGGGTGATTCATTCAGCCGGGGAAAGCTGCGCGCTGCTGCAGAGGCTGAGGGGGAACGGAGCCAGCCGGGCTCTTTCTTCAGCTGGCGTGCACCAGAACACGAGTGCCAGAGTGATTCTGATGGGGTCACAGTAACAAGTATTATGCCTGTTGCGGTGAGGTGGAGCTGCGTTCTGCCCGATTTCCTCCCTCCAGTTCTCTCTGAAAGGAGTAAGGAGAGGAGTGGGAGGACAGCAGCGCTGCCACAGCCTGGCACTGGTGGGAAGGGCCCGAGCAGCGTTTGTGCAGCTTTCCCAGGGCACTGAATGCCTGCAAGGAGCAAAAGGCTTCTAAGTTTGTCTGGGATCATAGTTTTTGCCCTCACAAATAGCTGGTAGGCAGAGAAGAATTGCATTTGTTTGTCCCATATGCTACATATTGAAGAAGCATTGTATGAAGGCTGCTGAAAAAAATACCTTTTTATTTATTTTTTTTTTTTAATTTATTCTTTCTCCACTTAGCTGCAGGTTTTTATACCTGAAACTGAAGGCATTCAGCTGTCCGCAAAATGACCCTTAAAAAAATCAAGGTATTTAGGAGCATAAATCAAGGTCTCTCTAATTAATACATCAGGAAATGTTTTTATTTAATGGTTTCTTAATGCTAGTGTAATATTATAGTGAAATACCTTGTTTCCTCCAGGTTTGACTTGACTGATGACAAAAAGTAAACATATTCTGTCACCTACAGTAATCATCCCACCTAAAATATAATTATTTTTCCATAATTACATAATGTGCAGGTAGACTGAATGCTCCCTAATTGTACTGATGTTTATAACCTGTTGTTTAGCAAGTTATCAAAACTAAGCTTTCATCCCAGGGATTCATCTTTCTGCCCAGGCCCTCCAAAAATGAAGTGATAAATTTAGGTATTACTACACTAAAGAAATTGTGGTATTTCTATTAAGTATGTGTTGGATTTCCAGGAAGTTGTAGACTTAAATAAATAGCTCTTTCAAACAAAATGAGGGAGCAGTTCTGTCTCTTTTTTGTATGTCCCTTTTTGATACAAGTTGAAATAGTGTCACCTGCCATCGGAGGCCTCTCCTCAATTCAGAGGTAGGAGTTTGATTGATCTGTTAGTAACTATGCATAGAAAGCAAGGAGATGAATTACCCTTGGAAAAACAACTTGAGCTGCCAGCTCCAAGCTGTAGAGGAGTCATCAGGGCAGCAGAGAATAGTCTTCCAAATGTTTTAGTAAAGGGAGCAGGAGAAAAAGATCAGTAGCTGATTAATCATGTTGCTGGTTTTTTCAGGGACATAGGCTAATAAAAAACCAAATGTTAGGAAAATATGTTTCAAGGAAGACCATCAACAAAATGAGAGGAATGCACCCACTGACAATGTTGTGTAGATTGAGAAGGATGTAGGAAGGAAAGAAAAGAAAATTAGAGGACAACTCATGAAGGAGCAAATGAAAACTACACTAATAATATTTTTTAAAGGTTATAACAACAAAAGAAGAATAAAATGAACAAGAAATAATGAAAAAAATTGCTCCCTGGAATTGTTTTTTTCTTGTGAACAGCTATGGTAGGTATTGGGAGTTGCTTGTAAATGAAAAAATGGCAGAGTCATCTGTGTCCTCAAATCACCATGTGCAAATTGAATAAATACTGAAAATCTCTGACAATGGACTTTGGACAAGTTTCTATCTATGACATTGGAATTTCCTAAGCCCTTATATGCCAGCTGACTTCTAGAGGCATTTCCTTCAGGCTGGTCTACCCTGTTGCAGAAATATTAACTTTTGAAGGCAGCAAAATATCACCAAATGCAGGCAGAAATGACAGCCAGAGAGAGGGAAGAGACCTTTCCACACACTGCATAGGAAAATTGCCCCACTGCCACTGTCCAGCATCCCTGTGCAATTGAGACCCTTCTGTGCCAGTGCCAAGCTGAAAAACACTACTGCTGTCCCTGCCAGAACAGTCTCAGTCTCCTTGGAATGATTTAATGCACTTCATGGTCTTAGTGAAGAACAGGAGGGATTTCTTTGTTGTCAGGATCATTTATTAATAATTGTAGCTATTCCATTTTTTCACATGTTCAATGATTCCTACAATACACCTTGTAAATTAACCTTAATAAATATGTGGTAGGAATCAGCTTTCCCTAGTAATTTGTATTTAATAACATACAATAGCTATAATTTACAAAGCTAACTTCTCAGTATAGTTTAACTCCTAATTAGCCCTCAGGAAGGACTAACCCTCCTGACAGTTCTTTGATTTAAAAAGTGTGCTGAGAAAACACTCCTGACTTTCGTTTTGCAGTTTTCCGTCAGGGTAAGTTACATGTATGAGAACAGCCAGCAAATGGCAAACAGAAGGGAGTAAACATATTTTCACTTCAATCTACTGCATTTATCATCTCCAAATTGGCAAGTACAACTTTGATTTTTTTTTTCTTTTTTCAATGTGAATTAGAGGAAAGAACTTTTTCAGCAATTCTGTTTCTCTAAGATTGTACAGTATTCTAGACCAGTTTAATGGGAGGAACTCATATAAGACTGACATGATGATGATGATAATGATGATGGTACCAGAGTCTGAAAGGAAGCTGTGATTTCAGAGACAGATTCCTTCAGGTGTCTTGGCCTCATCCCTAAAACAGCTTCAAATCTGCTGATACTTGAGCTCCACTTTCCAAAATTTCTCTTGATGGTTCTGGAACCTCTCTGGATGGTTATCCAGGGTATCATCCAAAGTCAGGTGGAGGTCTCTAGGAGAGAGGCCATGCTTAGAGGGTTGAATCACTGGGATGATGCAAGAACGGAAGAAGTCATTCAAGCCATGTATAGTTACCCATAATACTCATTCTCAGAAGTTTCTTTCTAAGCATTCTTAATTCAACTTATTTAACTCATTTAAACAGCTATTGTAAAGACTTTCTTCCTACTGACATTTTAGTTCTTACTAAAGAAACAGACATTGTGTAATTACATCAGTGCTATTAATTGTTATCACTTCTCCTCTGACTGCTGCCATTTTTGGGTAAGCTGATTTAGCAACAGTGGCACATCAGAAGAGAAGACACTTTGAATGAAGTGTATAGTGCACATGTCAAATTCAGCTTTCAGGTGTTACTGTCTTTTTCTTGTACTACCAAGCCAAAATCTTTCAATTTGTTTATGTATAAAATTATATTTACTATGCAAACCCACTTAACCAACAAGTAAAGTAATAACTACCGTCAGATTACTTAATAATATTACTTTTTTTTTGTTTGCTTCTATTTCCAGCTCCTTTAGATGTCTTTTATGAGGTTGTGGTGATTTTACTTGTAATCTTCCTCTCTTTCTCTGTCCCTCACTTTCCCCTCCCTTTCCACTTTTCTTTGATTATTTTTCTGGGCACACTTTGCCAGCTGTGCACAACCATTCAATTTCTGAACTGTCTGTTCCATTTAAAAATACATAAATGGCAGCATATTCACTTTTGCCTTTTCTCAGCCTCATGTCAGTGAGATTTTCTTTTTGTTGCAATTACTCAAGAGTCTGAAATAAAGTTCCCAGCCTCACACCATTATAATCATTCCCTGCCTACACCAGTTGTTACTTTGATACAGTTCTGTGTGATTTCGGTTTTCCCCAGAAAGCATGAAGCCCTGATTTCTTCTACCAGCTCATTTCAAGGTTCAGGGGAACTGCCTTAGAGAACACAGGGATACTTTTAAACAGTATGAGGTACATTTTTAAAACGGTACTTAGGAATTACACATCTCATTAGCAAATAAATGCGATTCATCAGCACAACTCACTTGCTCCTTGGAAAATGTTCCCCCAAAACACTTATCATTTGCTGAAGTGAAGAGAGGGCAAATGATGAGAGAGCATATGGATGTGCCTGGAAGTTTTAACCAGCTTTAATCCTTCAGTAAGTGCTCTGAGTGCCCCATCACTGCTGCCACTGGACATGGAGTTGGCATTGATTCCTTAGGGCAGAAAAGCATTTTGGGGGAAAATGTAGATCTTCTGCTCTATACACACACCTGCACCTAAAGCAACACAAGAAAGTTTGTCCATTTTTTTTTTTTTTGCACTGTCTGACCCACAACAGAAGATTAGGAAAAGTTTGGGGCTTGATGGAGATAGGAATCTAGTATAAACTGAAAAACAAAAGTCCTGAGAAATTATTCCAGGAAAGAAATGTTATTCAATATTAAAAAGGCTCTCTCAATAATACTCCCTCACAAAGCTGTTTTCTGTCTTCCTGCTGTTCCTGGGGTTCAAAGCTATCAGGGCCAAATCCCCTGTATCAGGTACAGCTCTGTTGACCTCTACAGTTCCTTCACAGGAACCAGGATCCAGAGTACAAGATTTGGTTTGCTGCATTTGTGACTGGTTAAATGGTGTGAAGTTTCCCTTTTCCACCTGAGCCCTGGCAGCGCGGGCTCTCCTGACACAACCTCGGTGCTCCCACGGAGTGGGCTCAGTGCACGGGCAGAGGCCCAGGGGATTTCAAATGCTATTCCCACGTTCATTCTGGGCCATGCTGCTCTCCTTTTGGCATACCTAGGTATCAATTTCCCAGTAACAGCTTGAACAGGTTCTTTGTCACTGCTGGGATCTGTTGTATCACCCGAGAGGAGTCGCTTACGCACATTCCTGCCGAGTGTTAACTTGAGCACAGGAGTTTCTGAGCTGGTGGCGTCGTAAAGGAAAAAATAGCAACCTTGAGTCTTGATACTATGTACAGAAATATTGCAGAATGACGAAAAAGATGTGCTCAAGAAGAGTTTTTAATTTTTCTTGGTAGGATGAGTGGGTATATGGGGGAGGTGTTCCATGACTTTCTCCATTGGGAAAGGCTCTTAGGCTCACATCATTATACTTGTCTTGGTTTTAGCCAAACTGAAAAGATGTATTCTCTGGAATTCCATGGGTGTGTTCTAGCACTGTGTCCCTTCAGCTAAGATCAATGGTTATAAAACTTGGTATGTCAGAGTGTGACCAACCTTTTCCCTCCCCATTAATACATGTTGTGTAAAACCCACATTTCATCTAAAATATGAATTTATTGATAATTATTATAATGATAGCAGAATAGAATATTTGAGTAGTCCATCTAAGGAGAAGTTTCTTGTGGAATACTAAATCCTTGTAATTGAAAAGATAAGAGAGCACTGCATCTATGTGCAGCATCATGACCTGATAAAAAAGATGTGGTTCTTGTTAAGATAACCCTGTTTGCTACTGTTGCTTGTAGTTTGAAATGCTGCTGTCCAAACAGAATAATTTTGTAAAAGGTGGTTAATACCTATAAATATAGTATATGTGTATTAAATCCTTCATCTGTACTCTGTAGAAAAAGAACTATTGTTTCTATATGCCCTTTCTTCAGTGGTACATCCAGCCCTTACACTCCTTTGATAGGAGTTGATAGGTACAGGTATGTGTGATGTAGCAAGCCAAGAACAGTATCCAAAAGGGGAATTACAGCATCTATAAAGGGACACAGTGAACTGAGGTTAACTTCACATCTGTGTATACATTGACACACAGCAGAAGAGCATTACATGGGGCTTGGCATGTCTCTAAGTGAGTGGGACAGCTGTCTCAGAGGATAAATAAATACCAAACAATTGCATGTGAAAGACACAGTCCAGAAACACTGAGACTTGCCCTATAACTGCTCTTTTATATCAGCACTTGATATTTTTTGGCCACAGTAAATATTGAAATTTATGTAATATCCTTATTAGAGATTTCTTAGAATTTCTTAAAGTGAACACCTTCACAGAGACAGGCAGCTCCACTATCTGGATAACTGAGTCTTTTTCTCTCCCTTGGCATAACTCCCTCTCTTTTCCTTATCCTACTATCTGATTCATTATATAGGATGGTCTATAAGGGGACAGAGAATTTATACGAGTCATGAAAAGAAAATATCTTTTCAGCTTCAAACTTTGTTCAGTTTTTTTTCTAGCAAAGTATTTAATAAGGTTCAGCATTAGATAATATTCTGCCTTTTCTTAAATACAAAACCCCTCTTGGCTGTCAGAAAAGGGGAGAGTGAGAACTGCAGGTTATGTGTGGTTATTCACAGACTACAGAGGGGCAGGACGGTGGCAATATGCTTAAACCAATTATAGAGTACAACTGTTTGATTCTTTTTGGAACAGGCAGTTTATAAACTTGCTAGGGGAATTTTTTTCTTTATTCATCCACTGATTTTTCTTAAATCTGTTTTCTTTGTAATCTATTTAGCTAATTTCCCTCCACTATATGTCAAAAGGGAGGTTCTGTGTCAGAAATACCTGGACTGTGACCGTTCTCCTGTGTGACAGTCCATGGGCATCTTCCTAAGGCAGGTCCACATGAGCTCCTTCAGAAAAGCTCTTTCCTTCTGAACCACATAACTACTTCTGAAATGAAGCTTAATTGCTTAAGTCTGGCTGCTGTTTGATGTACTCAGATAGAAGGATGTGAAAACACTTGCTGCTTAAAAGCAAGAAGTGCCCCAGTGACTGACCTTTGCTCCTGGTGAATCAGTTCTGTTCCTACCAGGAGAGGACAAAAGCTTGTTAGTTTTGCAAACTTCCCAGCCATTACTGCTGATCTCTGGAGAGGGGTAAGGGAATCTGTGAAGATGAAAACACAGGGGACACAAAGTGCTGCAGTCCCCAGTGGGCTCCTCCCAGCAGGGAATGACCCACTGGTGCTGTTCTCTGCTTGGCAGCCGCTGCTGAGCATTGTGATCTCCTCCAGAAGTGCAGCCACTTCAGCTCTGCTCCAATTCCTGCTTATAAGTGGCACACTACACTCAGGTATCTGCTATTCTAAAAAAGCAAAGATGTTTTAATTTTTAAACCACCACTAAATAATTCATAAGTGCTTAAGAAGTACTTGACCAGACCAGGAAATGATGAGCCATCCTCACCTATTCTGCAACTGACTAGAAATTACCATAGTGGTACAGGTTGAGAGGAAAGCCCTGCTGTTCTTACAAAATCTGTTCTTGAGAAATGTCTATTTTATCTTGGAGATGTGTTTATTTGTATCAAAGCACCCACATTGGACATTGAGCATTAGTTCCCTGAGTCAGGAAAAGAGTTTTATGGATTTTGCATTATTTTTAGAAGAATTACCTTGTGTCACAGGTAGGAGAAATGTCAGCAGTTTCCCTAAGCTGAATAAAAAATGGAACTAGGAAGACCCAAAAACTTGTGCCAGTGATCAGAGGCTGATTCACAGACAGTGATTCTGTGGCAGAGGAATTTTTCTGCAGTGTGTTTGCACTCCTGAACTCTCCCTCAACTCCAGCGTGGCTCTGTCACCTCTCCCTCCAAGTGTCCTGGAACCTCTCAAGTTCTGAGCTCCTATGAGTAAAGATCCCACCCTGAACCACACAGAAATATTTTGTTAGCTAAGTAAATATGGGCATTTGCAATTTCTAGCAGAACTTATTTTGAGTTATGTTCACGTTATCCTTTGGTGTATAACTTAACTCTACAAATGCCCTCAAGTACCTGGACTTTTACAAAGAAACAATGATTAATGTAACAGCCTACAATACGATAGTTGTTTCTCAAATTATAAAGCAGTTTCCTTTCTTTACTGGATAAATGGATAGACAGGAGGAACATTACTGTAAGAAGTAAAGTTTTTGGTTTTTTTGTTTTGTTTTTTTTTTTTTTGCAGAATTTTTATGCTTAAGTGCTTACAGAGTTTTATGCTTATGTGCTTGAATTAATGGCTTCCTGGTATTTTATGACTGCCTCTCTTTTTATCAGTTGAGTTAGGAAAACCACAAAAACATCACATATAGGACTTTATGGGTGTCATATATTGTTATCATTTTTGCCATATATGTGTAGTGTTTTTCCAGCTAAAAGAACTAACACTCTTCTACAGAGCCCGAGTTTACCTTGTTGACCATGTGCACTCCCTAAAGGTGTGTTAACAAAGGGAATTTGGAATTGTGCTAATGTTTACATGCTTCAGGCAAGACATTCATATTTTCTTTTTTATGTCTTTTTAAAGAAAAGTAAAGCACAGCAAGGTGCTTCAACTTGTTAAAGATACTCCAATTTATTTTTTCTTTTTTGAGAGACAAAATTTATTTCAGTGAAAAAATGCATTTGTTCTTATAGTTCCAGAGTAGTTTTACTTGCTGCATAGGTCCAAAGACTTCAAACAGTCCAGAGTTTGAGGGTCTTATGCTGAAAGCAAATTTGTAATCCTACAAATTCTTGTTGCTTAGGGTACTTCCCATGCATATCACTTTACCATAATAAGGGCTTCTTCTAGGAAATCTGTATCAAAGAGAGTAATTGCAGTGCTACTCCTTCCTGTCCTGCTCCAACCCAAGCAAGGCAAAGGAACAAACTCTCCTCAATATTACCAAGGAGCAGAAATTGCCTTCTTGGCCAGTCTGTTTTGTTCCATCCCAAAAGAGATGTGTAAAGCAGAGCAGCTGGCCTGGTGTTCCACCCTAAAAGGACAAATGTCTGCTAGGAATCTCTAGGAGTTGGAATTAGGAATTCCCAGCTCTGCAAGGAAAGAAAAACCAACTTCTTCAGTAAGCCTGTGTTTACTATAGTGAGAAATATTAATCAGAATTAAATAAATACACCAAAAGGTACTATCCAATTAAAAATAACCTTCCCCCGTCACCAGTCTAGTGGATAATTATACAATTAGAAATGTTGGAAATGTCATTACCAGAATTAAATTAGGGAAATTTCACTTAATAGAATAAGATCCTGGTGATGGGGGCTGGGGGTGTCTGGAGGGGCAGGGAAGTGTCGTGTCTGTGCCTCTGTGTCCTTCAGAACTTTGCTGGGAGAACCCCAAGGGCATTCCCAGGGTTACGTCCCCAGACACTCTGCATGGCTTTACTCCAGGGCATAAATTGTATTTGCTAGCATGGCTGCCTTGTGAGAAATAGTGCACTGGCAGTCTACAAATCTGAGTCAAGTATTCTCTATATTTAGTAGGATAAATATAGCAATAAAGTCAACTGGGAAATCTTAAGCTCTGCTGTGGAGAGCAAGAGCCATTAGGGAGCAACAGAGTTGTGCATATAAAATGGCAATACACTCACCTGTAGGACCTTCATCTCATTTGCTCAGATACCCAAATTGACAGTAGAGCCACAGTGTTTCTTTGTGTTCATATGATCTTGTTACTGAAAATGTTCCTTGACAAATCTATTGAGCAAATTTGTTCATCCATAAGATGCTGGAGCACCTGGCCAGTGTCCCTGTGAGCATCTCCTGCTCATGTGCCTCCATCACAGGAATGAGACTGAGAAGGGCTCTGGCCACACACTCGGGATATTATTGATTTCCTTGATGACAGAGGCAATCATGATGTTTGTGCAGTGTGTGTCTTTGACAAATAAGGGCCACAGGGGTGTTGAAGCTGCGGCAGCAGAGAGAGTCCATCTGCTTTACAAATTTCATAACATTGTTACAGAATGTGCACAAACTGCTCCCCAAACACTGTTAGTTGCCAAGCACAGCTCTCATGATTGGTGGTAGAAAACTTATAATCAACATAAATTACCAAGGCCATATATTTCTTAGGTAAAATAAATAAATGGCACATCTTTTCAGATTTGTTTTTGATGCCCATTTGAGAAAGACATTTACCTACTGGGCTATAACCCCTTTGATCTGAAACTTCTTCACTGGAAGGACTGTATATTAATTTCCAAAGAGCTGTGGTTTTCTGGAAGATACATCAGATAATCAGTGTGATCCCTGGGAGAGGTCAGTGCATCTTAGCAAACAGGAACTTCAGCACATAACAGTTCTGGTAGTGGTCCTCAGTATCACTCAGAAAAGTTTGTTTAGCCTCCATAGAACTTACAAAACATGATGTTCCAGTTTCACAACATTTTCTGAGAAAGCAAGTTCTCTCCTATACCTGTTCTGAGCAAATAATGAACTGATACATTTTCAGTTTTTTAAGCATTCCTTCCCATAGCAATATTCATATTTGGGTTCTCTGCACTACTTTATTCACCCTAAGCTGTGTGTTAGGATTTACCATGCTGTCACAGCCAATGCACAAGAACTGTAATTACCTTTTTTCCTTGGTTCAGTTTTCAAATACTTGCATTTTGGCATAGTTGGAAGTTCTCATCTATTCATCTTTTCACTTCTATCATAATACATCTCAGTAGAAAGGAAAAAAAAGACAAGGTAAAATTCTGTAGTATTTAATATGTTGTCTTGCAACTCTTATTGCCACCATATTTCAAATGCTCCCACTCTTCACCAGTCTCTCATTTGTCCTGCCATGGTGCAGCTTATCAGCCACTCAGTTGCACACATGCAACTGTCCATGGGTCCACACAGTAAAATGGGTCATGACATTCTAGGTTTGTTTGGGGTTTTTGGGTTTTGTTTTGTTTTGCTTTGCTTTGTTTTTTGTAGAGTAATAGTAGAGAGAAGAGAAAGTGATGAGGATGACGGCAGGTCACCCGTGCTTCTGAGGGCAAAATTCCTTATGACGTTCCATTCTTATCAGTTATAACCCTCCTGTTGTGCTCCACAGGACAGACAAATCCATAAAGGCTGATACAGTGTTGTACAATAATGGCATGACAAAATCCTGTATATTGATGGTCCTGAGAGCTCCCAACCAAGCAATCACCATTTGGTACATATTTACACTCCAAAGATCCAGGCTCTAGGGGAGCATCAGCTCTCTGTTAGGTTTTATCTCTGTGCTAAGCCAGTACCTTTTAGTGGCAGAAGCCAAACCCCCACTTTATCAGGGAAGAGCCACTGCAGTTGTACAGCCCAGGGGAAAATGAGACTGGGGATGACAGACTAACTTTGGGCCTGGTTATGGCCTCAAGAGAGATCCAATCAGAAGGTGTCCACAAGAACTGCACCTTCCAGCACTGTTTCCTGTCTTTCACTTCTGTTATTTTGTCATTTTCTTTCTCACTTTCCAGTATATGTAAATACTGTGTGTTCCCAGGGGTGCTTTATGTATTGTGTACCATCACAAGTTCTCACACAAAATACCTGCAGGACTGAGTCTATCATGCTGTCTATCATTGATTTATTCAGCTTTGTTGAGTCATTTCCCTTTTTAAAAATAGAATATTGCTTTAATTTTTTTTTCTCTCATAGAGCTCTATCTAATGAGGTTATTTTTTGTGGTGAGAAACCAGCTGTGATAAGGAAGACAGCAGCAAATCAGCCCAACCCCTGTGAGCTCTGTTCATCCATGTAATTGTGAACTTCTGGTTTTCCTTAGCTTCTTGACTTCGCAGTGCTATCTCTGGCAATCCCATCAAGCTTTGATTTAACAGCCAATGATTTTTTTATTTGTTTTCTGGAAGAGTTTTGGAAGCTCTGGGTGCAGGTTATCGAGGACACTGAGGTTTATTGCTCAGAAAATACTGACAGTGTCCTTTGATAACTTTCTTTTGTCTTCTGTCTAGTGAATCATATGACACAGGCACTCTTGGCAGACAAAATGCTGTCATGGGTGGACTTGCACTTGAATGCTGATAAAATGTCTGGGTGAGCCACAATGTTGGGTTTTAAGCTGTTCCGCTCAAAAAGGGAGGTTCTAAAAGATTTCTAAACCCAGAGGGATTCATCAATACCCCTATTGCATCCAGACTTCCAACGACAATGCCAGATTTACTGCTCCATTCCTTGATCAGCAAGAATGGAGAATCTGTCCCTCCCATTAGGCAGACAAATGAAATGGCTGCATGGAAAAGATATTTATATTTCCTTGTGTTTTCTGCATCTAGAGTGCATTGCATCAAAGTGAGTAAGGAGTGTGAGTAGAATGGTGTTAGGGAGATAATGAAGACAGTCTTTAAGTTGGATGGTCACTAAATGTGTTGGATTCATGATACCAACAAAAAGAAATGTTCCTATCTACCCTTACTGTTTTATCTTTCTCTTTAGATCAATAAACTCACTCTAGTTGCTGTACTCTGCTTTGGACTGTACAATTGAATGATGTCCTGTGCTTCCCTCTGTCTCCCAATGCATAATGCAGGAGATTCTCTGGGTTGTTACAGGAAATTCAACAATTCAATTCACAGGTGATTTGCATTGCCAGCACCCAGTCTCGCTACCTTGCATCTCTAATTCTTTTTACTCCTCTTTTTCAAAAGGCAGGGGGCTCATTTTCTACCTGAGTTTTGTGTAGTGACCTACATCTTCCCTTACACAGAGAAAAAGAAACTGAGGCTCTGTACCATTTAGTCTTTATCCTGCTTCGATTTTTAAATTTCTCTTGATCCTTTTTTCTGTAAGGCCCTGTAAGGTTTTTAGGGGAACAATAGCAATAGCACACAAAGATACACATGTGTTTTAAATGTCCATGTCTGTTCTGAATTCCTTACTGAATTACTAAAAGTACTTCATAGTTGGTTATATTTGGAAAGGTGATGCAACAACATCCAGTATTTTTGCCTCAGATTTTATATCAAATATATGGTATCCAACTTGCAGTATGAATCAGAAGTTCTTGGGGTTTTTTTTATCCACTAGACCTCTATGAACTGTAAACAAGCTGGTTTTATCTGCCTCAATGGTTGCAATAGTTTGTTGTGGCAGACTGGAGTCCACGTCACTGTAACTTCTGCAGCGCTAACTCCTGCAGGCAGGTTTGAGGGCTCGCTGCACTCAAACAGGCATCTGAAACCTACTTATTCTGTAAGAAGGAATGTAGTTTCATGTTCACTGACAATTGCATTGGGCTTCAGTGTAAGGTCCAATTTAAGTTGAAATGGCTTCACCCTCACCCCATGTCACAAACTGGAGAATGAGGGATACAAGGAAAGCAAAAAAGGAGAGGTTTCCTTCTGTTTCCTCCATCTCCAGAAGGAAAGGTGGGCAGTCCCCAGCTATTGTTTCACCTCTCAGTAGGAAAAGCAACCAAAAGGGTCAGCTCACACAGCCCTAACTATGGACACCACCCCACTGCTCCAGCTCCGGGACAGACACAGCCAGGACTGTGTCCCACAGCACGCAGGAGTCCCCCAAGGAACTGGGAGAGAACAGCTGCAGCGAGCCCTCCCTGGATTTGTGGGGTGGTTCCCTACACTGGGAGGCCTTTCCCCCTCCCCTGGCCTGTCCCAGCACTGGCTGTACCCCAGAGCAGAGGCTGCTGCCCTGAGCCGAGCTCATCCCCGGCCAAGGGAGCCGTGGCAGGGCTGTGCTGGCCCATGGGGAGCTGCTGCAGAACAGCCCCCCAGGCTGGGCCACCCCAGGCTGTGCCATGTCCTGCTGGGCAGCACCTGTTAGCTGCACATCTCTTGCCCTTGCCCTAAATCCTGCACAGGCTGCCAGGACAGAACACATCTCACAGACTGATCTGGCAGTATTTTGCACCCAGGGCTTGTTGCTTTACTGAATGGTGGGACAATTTATCAACTGTATCTAAAGTACCTTCTTCCCTGGAGACACATATTTAAATTCAACTGCTTAGAACATTAACTTCTTTCACTAATATGAATGATCAAAACAAGTAACTGCTCAAGATATTTCATTTTGAGAAATGGTTAATGTGTGTGTAATGTTACTAATTACCTATGAAATTTCAGATGCGTGTTTAATGGTCACATAGAGGTTTGTTTACCTCAGTATAATTTAGATTCTGCACTAAAATACTGCATTTCTACTCTTTGTTTAATTCTTTCAATACTGCACTAGGAATCCTATTTCCCACTTGCAGCCAGTCAGATTCTGGCCCACAGAATAACATATTGCTGATGACATGATTACCAATCCATGTGAGATGGAACTTCTGTGTAACTTGTAATTAGTAGAGAAAAAAAAATATTTTTTTTTTATTTCCTTTGGTTTTACTTAATACTTATGAAACATTTTCTTGGCTCACTCAATAGTGGCATCAGGAAAACTATGTAGAATTGATATTAAAAGATATCAAAGCTGCTAGTGCAATATAAAATATTTCTTAGAAATGTTAAAATATCCCAAATAAAAAATTTGGAGCACATCAGCTTAGTGCTACTACACCTATTTTGCCATACTGGGAGAGTTTCATGTGTTTGACCAGAAAACAGTGGCATACATTTCTATTTATATTTTTCTGTCTCCATCTCCCTATTGTTCTAAGTGATATATACCATACAAGATAAATTGAGCAACATACTTCTCAACTCTGACATTTTTCTTCTTATGGTTAAAAAATAAGTATAGACTGGTATTCCACAAAAGTACACACTGAATCATTCTCATTAATTAAGGATTGCTTTTACATCCACTTCAAATTACTTTAATAATAGTCTTGAGATTATCTGTTTTGTTAAGCTGAAATATATGAGCAGCTGTGTTACTCCTACAGCTTTTGGCAATTTGCAGGAATGCAGCACCTATGTGCAGCACCAGGGTCCTGTGAGAGAAGACTCAATTGCTCTTCCATGCAGCTCTTTCATCTGCCTGGGGCCTGACTGCACAATTAATATTCACATTAGTTTTTGTTTTATTGTTCCGCTGTCATACTGCAAGCAAATACTTTGTGGAGGTTGGTCTAGCAGAGCTGGGTCCTTTGTGGCGTTTTTGTCACTGAAGAGCCTGAAATTGGTGGTATTAATCCCCTGCTTAGTCAAGCATGTGCCTAAACACCTTGCTAAACTGAAGCTGTGGCATGGCACACTATAAAATCCTCCTGCCTGCTGATAAGAGTCTGAATACCATCACAGCCTTCCTGACCTTTGGACAGTTTCTGTATTAGCAACAGCAAGCAGCTGCTAACTGAGATATGATCTGAGTCACTGCAATACAGCACTTTTTCATACTGAGAGCCATGGTGACACCAGTAAAGCAGAAATACTGCTTGGGTGGCTGCTTTCCCCTATGTCCACAAAGAAAACACCTTTTTTTAGGGTTGTTAACATGCTGATGACTGTCACAGCTTTACTCACTTTGACAAAGCCCTTTGTGCTGATGCAACAGTGTTTTCAAGAGCTAGTAGGGGCCTGATGTCTTCTTAAGATAGTTTTCCACACTCGTCCCACTTCGAGTTCTGATCCAGCTCCTGGCTCCCAGCCACTTCTCCTGTCTGATATTAATCTTGTCAGTGACCAGCAGGTTAAGCTACTGCAGCAGATCTCACTTGACCACATCAGCCAGGCCTGAGCCAGTCCCAGGGGCTGCCAAGCCTTAGGTGACAGTGTGCAGACGATTGGGCTCACTGGGGAATGGACTTTCACATGCTGATTGTCTTTGAGGCCCACTTACAACCCTCTCATAAAGCTCTCTTTCTATATCTGAAGTTTATATAATACTCCCAACATAATCACTGAAACGTGCTCAGTTTCTATGGTGATGGGTGCTGGTGGAGAACTCTGAGACAGATGAATTGAAGAACAAAAAGGCACAGGAAGCCAAAAGCCCCAAGTTCACTGTGCAGAGCTAATTTGTCTGTGCAATGTTTAAATAATAGGATGAGAAACCTAGAGGAAAGTAAAACAGAAGTAACTAATACCAGATCTCTTCTGGTACTAGCAAACTTAACCAATGTTTCTCCCATGTTCTTTTATTTCTTGAATGTTAAAAATATTTGCACAGGCTTCAGGATGCAACAGAAAAGTTGGCAGCAGAACTGGAACTGAACAGTGACTGAAAAGTAGTCTGAGTTTGAGATCAAGATTGACAAGTGGTAGTGGGAATATCTGTGGGATCACTGGAAATACTGGGAAGATGCAAAGTGGTATGAGAGGTATGAGGTAGCATTAAGCAAAATGACACAGCCATAAGGCAGGAGAGATCAAGCAAGTCTATTTAACATTTAGTCTTCTGCTTTTTTCTTACTCTTCTTTTTGCCAGTATTTAACTGAATTAGTATCAAAGATGAAAAAAGGGCTGCTCAAGTAGCAGGGAAGTCCAAACCACTCAAGGTTTGTTATGAAAATGCAAGGGTTTTTAAGCAGTTAAAAAACATTTCTGTGCACATTTTCCATGCCTTTGCAGCTGGTGCCAGTAGTCATTCCAGGTTGCTGTGGTTTGAGAAAGTTTCAAATATTTCTTTCGCTTTCCTTGCCTGGAATTGCTTTGTATTTCCTGTAGCACTACTGCTGTGATAGTCATTGTACTGTTTGGGAGGCATTATGTGCTTGACTAACCTCCACTATTTAGGTTCAACAAAATGCATTTCCTCAAGCTCCATACAGCAAAATTCGCAGCTCCTGTAACAAAGCAAGGGGAGGATGGGCTCAAGTTCATTGACCACAGCCCTGCAGCTTTACTTTCTGCAGCAGTTCCTCAAAGAACTCTAGAAGGCAAATTGTAGCTTCGCTGTGTCACTAAGCACAAGCAGTGTAGTAAACTGGTGGCTTAGCAAAAGCCATTTCCCTGTCAAAAGTCAGCTGAGTTTGTAAGTGCATCTGTTTAGAGAAGAGCAGCCTAATCTGTCTGTTTGATGCTTGTAACTCATTCACAGCTAAAAGCTGACTATGTCCATCTTATGTGGGAAAAAGAGAAGAAAAAGGCTGGGATTTGGAATAAGACATAGGAAGAGAAAAGCTTAAGCATTTTGTTTCTAGCTCTGTTGTGAGCTTTCACACAATATTCATTTGAAAACAGAAGGCTGCATGTTGTCTGAACCTCAGATATGGATTGGAAGAAAAGGAAAAAAGGAAAAGCATTCTTGCCCAGTAGTTTGAGAGAAGATTTACTGGATGTATTGCTGGTATTAGTTCCCCTGTGACAGACAGGAAGAGGGAGAAGGGATTCTTTGCACTTTTTGTGCTTCTCTATATGCACCATTGAAATATGTTGGAGGCATTTTGATGACAAAGGGAACAAGCAATAGGGATATGAAGAAGGAAAGCCAAGAGAAATATCTCCTGTTTTTTTCACTGCTCTGATAGCAACTTGGTCCCAAACCCAAGTCTGAACTCAAGAACTCATTTTTCTCCTTGGCTGGTGTTCATGTGTCCTGGAAAGCAGCTCTACCAGAGCATCCCACTGAATTTCCTGAAGGATTGGAGTGGATGAGATGCCCATTAGGTTAAATGTAACTTCTCAACTGCTTTTTCATTATTGTGTTCCAGCATGTTATAAAATGCGCAGGACAAGATTTAGCAACTATACCTTATTTCAGAGTTTCCTATTTTATTGGAGGCTGCCAGCCCCTAAACATCTCTCTAATATGGCAGAGATGGGACCAGGAGATTAATAAAGTTTTAAAATCCATTCCTAAGCATTTTGTAAACTCTAATATGATGTGACTCAGTAATTACTAGAAACCTCAGAGAGACAACTGTTCAGATGGAAGAGTTTTTAATAAACCTGTTCACTTTGTAAGTGAAGTGGTGTGAGCAAAACTCTCAGGAGTTTCACTGATCCTTGTCTTTTTTAAATGGTGTCACAGCCTTCATGTTTGGTTCATTGAATGTTTTGTTTTAAAAAGATGCTGACTCTAAATATGATCCTGACAGGGAAACCAAAATGTTTGAAGATTCACCTAAACAGAGAGTTACACTTAGCAAATGTTCCTAGCTAAGGGAAATATCATTATTTCTAAATAATCTGTTCTGGAAAGAGGCATTGAGTGGTGATTGTCACTGCAGAAATGCTGGAGTAAGAAATAAACATCAAGCGTGTCAGACTTCAATGTTTGTATAGAACCATCTAGAATTCAGTGCCTTTAGAATTCAACCAGTGTGTCCCACCAGGAGGGACAGGGAACCAGGGTCATATAATGCTCATTATATGCTGCATTGTTAATTCTGGAAACTGCTTATGGTCACATAATGGTCTTCTGCTCTGTGATACATCTTTCTGCTCATTTTTACTCTCTTAAAAACATATTCTGGAAGTGACTTAATGTGCTGATTAAAATTATTTTTCGAAGGGACTAAAACTCTGAAGTTCAAATACTTACAATTTTTTTTTTTGTGAAATTAAAAAAAACAACAAGATCAGTGTAGGTATTGCACCTTTGTAAAATTAATTAAGACTTTAAAAATGCAAATGCTTTCCTTGAGATGCATTCATGAAAATGTTATTCATATGCGAATCAGGTAAGTCTGTAATTTACTTTTTGTTTTCTCATGTCTGTGACTTCTGTATTCCATTCCCCAGTTACAGAGCAGTTTCTCAGGTATAGATACCTGGCTGGAGGTGGAGGAAAGGAGGTGGGTTTTTATTTTTCATCTGAGTTTATACTCATTGCTTACCTTTTCAATTGGTGGGGTTTTATTCAGGGGTGCATAAACTGTGAGACATCATATTGTCTGAACTACTTAGTATGAGTCACCATTTGTAAACTGTTTATTGAACTGAGCATAAACAATAAGTTACACAGAAAAAAATGTACAGAATAAATAACTATTTTAGATTGCTGTAAACTCTTAGAAAGTCTTCATTGTACTGAGGTAACATTCTCCTGTAAATGGATATATTCAGAGCACAGCTCTGATACTACTGTCATTTAAAGCAGCATAAAAATCAGCAACTCAAACAGTCAGAGTACTCACATTGCTGTGAAAGGCAAATGTCAAAGGCACTTATGAGCTGCTGTCTTCAGGATGTGATTCTGGAGCAGTGGTTGAATGTGCAGGACATTCTGGCCTGGTGTGTAAAGTCAGCTCAGATAAGTGAATTCCCAAGCTGACAGTATCCCTGCTACACCAGCCCTTCCAAGGCAACAGGAAAGAAGCCAAACAGCTACATAAGGACTGAGCCATCCCCCTCTTCTGTTGAGCACTGGTGATGTTTGTTGTGACCAGGGAATTGTGGAGCTGTGCATCTGATGTCATTTATTCAGCTGGGGCGTTTCTCACATCTCAGTCCCTGCAGTTACTGCCTGCCATGTGCTGTCTGTGTTTCACACCAGCTCCAAGAACCGTGGCTGTGCCAAAGGCATCCCTGGGAGCAGCTGTGGAGCTGCACATGGGACAATTCAGAGAGGTCCTCACTGAGGGCTCTGTGCAGCCATCCTGCCTCCACAGCTGGTCACAGTAACGCTGCTGGCACTGCAGGCACCATCTCTGACATTAAGGGTTTCCTGCATTGCCTCCAACTGCCTGTCTAAAAAACACTTATATCTTGTAAGCCTTTGTCTACCTGCCAGGTTCACGAAGGTGTGGCAGCCACTGTAAGATATCTAAAATTAGAGATGCATGGGTTCAGGAAAATGAATTCCACTCAGATGTAATAGCTGAGGAGTAGTGTAGCTCTGACCTTCCAGTTTTCCTGTAAAGGAATCAGTTTCAGAAGTCACACCTTGCACCTTTTTTCTCTTGTTGCAGAGTCTCATCCTTCTGTTGCTCTCTGACAAAATGCGAAATCTACTGCACCCACTCTCTTGTTCAGGAAACACCACAGGCCTGGCTTCAAAAATCTGCAAATTCCTGCAAATCTGTGACAGATGCAGTGACTTAAATGGGTTTTAAAAGCAGTTATATCTCTCTGTTGCACACTTCGTAAAGTATAGCCAGACTACCAAGTAGAGTTTGAGACACCCCAGTACACAAAAGATGTTGCCAGTGAATGCAATGTGGGCACCAGAGTGACCAGAGCACAGGGACTGTGAGGAGACCCTGCAGGGATGCAGTGGATTTGTTCAGATTAAGGAGTCTAAGAGGAGGCCTTCAGCTCCCTGATAGTGGAGAGAACATAAAGCCAGACTCTTCAGGGGAGAAAAAGAGCAAGAGGTAATGAGCACAAGTTGCCACATGAGATACTCTGGTTATGAAATAAAATCACAGTGAGGGATGTACTGTAGGAAGATTTCCAGAGGAACTGTGGAATCTCCGTCATTGGAGGTAACTCAGAATTTGACCGGACAAGGTCTTGAGCAATGGGATTCAAGTTCATCCTGCTTTGAGCACAGGGTTAGAGCTCTCAAGGTCATTCTAAGCTGAGTTACTCTGTAATTCTAATCACTGACCTGAATAACAGCCCTGTGAGCACACTTCCTTTTTTACCAAATCTGAGCCCCAAGCACAATTCAATACACCTTCAGGATCTATCAGAAATGGCTGCAGTACTGTTTTGACTATAAATTGCAATCATTATTTAACTGAGTTTCCCAGGTAAATCACTGCAGAACTCAAGCTTTTAGAGCTCAAAGTTGTCAGTGTTATTCAAATAAGAACCCTCCGCTCGAGCTCATTTGGGAAATTAAGTAACTGTAACTGTGACATGTGTATTGGTCCAGTAAATCTATTGTAATTCCTTCAGGGACTCTCAGAGAGGCGTTATGTCATGTAGTCCCTCCACATGTGATCCTTGGACTCAAAAGTTTTGGGGTGAATCAGTAATACAAACCTCAGGACTTGCATTTAGTAAACTTCAGTTTTAATGCAGCTGCTATCTTTCCATGGGTGTTTGTTATGCTTTTTTCAGTGTTTCCATGAAGTTTTAATGAATGTGTTTCATGCAGTTTAGCCCTGTCTTGTTCACGATGCAATTGAACAAAAACACTTCTGTTTCAGTTAAAATCCTAAAGAACTAAGAGCGAAAATGTTTTGAGTAATTGTTGAACTGCAGCATTTGCCCATTACAGTTATCTTATACTGTTCCTATCCCAAGTATTATAAACTGTTGTTTCAAGTCAGTTTATAAAGGTGGGATCTGTTGTTCATTCCCTTGGTGGATGTTGTCAAGGAACAGTCCTACTTTTTCCTTATACCATTGCTTTAACCCTATCTGGGCAAAATCTTAATTTTGCCCCATTTTTCTTGTTCAGAAATATTTTGAACAAGTACCTTTGATAATATTTCGTTTTAAAGAAAACTGACACAACCTCTTAAAAGCTCTAATCTTGAACTCACAATTTTGAGGGTAATTTTTCAAGTCACATAAATAGTATGAGGCCATAATTCCACAGTGTATGGGATGAGTTGGCCACATTTTTTATATGAAGTAATGCCCAATCAGTGGTTTTCTCCATGGTACCCAATTTGACATAAACCCAGAAAATTTTATCATTTTTCTATAACATTAGATTTAAAAATAAAGCACAGCTTGAGAAATGCAAAAAGAAATCTATACAAATACCACTATTATTCAAGTATATGAGTCCTGACAACACCTCTCTTTTTTTCTTCAAAAGAAACAGCAGTAAGTAACTGAGATCTGTCAAATGCTTTTGCATGGGTCATTAGCAAGATTGCCTCCACATTTTTACATTTTTAAAACATTTTAAGTGCAGTCAGTCAGATTTTGAAAAATAGAGCTTTGCTTCTCATTTTAAAATGTGTCATTCACAAAGGAAAAATTGAATCCCGAGATTTCTGATCTGACTTTTTCACAGAGATTTTGGAAATAATTTATTTGTCCTTTGCTTGGACAAATCCACTCTCTGGGAAAAATGCCATCATTTCAACCATACATCATTTCATGGTGACATTTTGATCTGGTCCCAGAAAAAGCTGCTCTTATTTAGAGTAGAAGACATTCAAGAGAACAATACCAGCTAGTCTTCAAAGGACATAAATATCCGTGTCCTGTGATGGCCAGCTTCATTTTGAAGTCCCCAGGACCAGCTCAGACAGTTCTGGTTTAACTTCAGCTGTCATCACACCAAATACAACAAACTCTGCTGATACTTTTCCACTATGAGTTTCAGTGGCATGGCCAACTCAGATCTTGTTGCAGATATTATTAAGGTTCTTTAAGTGGTACAAGAGTATTTTTGAAATAAATCTTTTGCCACTATTTGCTGTAGCCGAACAAGCAATAATATTAAATCCTGTAGAACTCTTATAGGATAAATATGAAAATAAAATCTTAGCATGAGACAGCAACAGAAATCGATCTCTACTTTCCAGATCACTAACTTTCCAGAGCAAATTATGCCCACATTGGTATTTCAAGCATTTTCCTTTTAAAATTAACTGGTAATTTCAAGTCACACATTATGTACCTTATTTCCTGCCCCCTTTGGGCAGGAAGCAGGACCAGATGACCCACTGTGGTCTCTTCTAGCCTGACCCATTCTGTGATTCTGGGAATGTGGGGTCTGGTTTTCAAGTTTTGGGTAACCAAAACTTGGAGTTACGTGCAGCTCATCAGCTCAGGGGCAGCTTCTGCCCAAGTTTTTTATGGTGGGGAGGAGGTTGTTTGTTTGAATGGGAGACAGAGGACAAAGAAGGAGTTTTGATCACATGTTGGTGATTAAGCTCAGAAAGGTGATGCAGCCATTGTACTGAAAGACACTGAATTTCCCCAACGTTCTTTTCTCCTATGCCAATTTCTAAAATAAATCCACTCCTCTTTCTCACCCTCGGAATCTCAAATACAATGCTCCAGTGTAGAATATGGAAGTAATACACTTGCTTTTTCTTGGACCTCTTCCAGCTCTAAGGAGAGAAAAGGAGCTGATTGGCTCCTTTGGCTTGGGAAATGCTGGCTTCAATATTTTAATTATTTATTTGTTGCACAGGAACCACTGTGCTACAGTTATTGTGATGTTTTGATTTCTTGCTTCTAAACTCCTTCAGTACATTGGCATCTTAAAGCTCTGCTCTATCCTGGAAAGTCTCTGACACAGAGCAGTGCAGAGTCCTGAGAAATCTTCCGGAAAACAAAGCTGAAATCTTGATGAATTTTGAATTTGCAGGAGCTGAAAATTCCCAGCTGTTTTCCTGTTATTACCAATGCACTCTTACAGAACAGCAGAATGTATTATTAAAGGTAAAGGCTTCATCTGTTTATTTGATAGGTGATCCAGAGATGTCCTATAGAAGGAGGGAAGGAAGGAGAAAATGGGGAGGAATGTCTTGGAGTGTGCACTCATGGATCATGATTATTTTCTGTAGCTGTGAGTTTAGGAATGAGATTACACCTACTGTGTGCACCTCATGCAACCCCCTCATGCTCAATGTAATGTTCAGTAAGAAAATAAATGGGCATAATTGGAATATTACCGTACTTTTCCCAAACATGGGTAGGCTTGCTGTTCTTGGCAGAACTTCTGCCTCTTTTAACTCTTGCCTCTCCTTTCATCTCTCATGCTGTTCCATAATCAGGGCTCAGTAAATTAAGAAATTATGGAAAAATCTCATTCATGACACATGATAAATTTTTGCTGACCTTTTTTGCTTTCTTTATTTTTTCTTTGGCTGTTGGGAAAAAAGAAACCAGGGCCCAGTCTTCATCCCAAGGTCTTTAGGAGCTGCACAGTGCAGCTCATCTGTGATACCAAAATGTGCTCTTGAATCCAACCTGAACCCAAGAAACAATATGAACTGGAAAAAATCAATAGTAGAGAAGTTTTCAATGTCATTATAACCATTTTTTCACAAAGGTCTGATCCTCTTTACTTCTGTTCTTGGTTCCTAAGTTTTCTTCATACAGACTAAAGGGTCTTTTGAGGGGAGGCACCGTGTCTTGTTTTGCTACCTGCCTGCATTTTCCTCAATGAGTCCTTGGTATCTGGTTAGTTTATTTGTAAGTCTAGATAAAAGCTGAGCTGTTTGGAAAGCCTGTATCCTGGTTTGAAGAAAAGCATCTCAAAAGATTTTGTTTTTTTCAGCCAGAGGAAGTTAATGTCAAGCTTTATCCAGATAAACAATCTCCCAGTATTAATGTTTCCTTGACTGGGACATCTTTGGACAGCTGTAATATTTGTAGCAGTTCTTTTAAATCATCACTTCTGTCAATTTGAAAATGCCATGATATAAAGTTTACAACCTTTTTTTTTTACAGTGCCATCCATTGTAAATGCTGCTGCACTAAGGAGTCTGTTAATATGGCATTATATTGCATGGTATTTCTTGTGACAGTGGAAGTAGAATAATATAATAGCTGAAATATGTCATGATGGCTTGAAATTTCTGTGCAGATTGTCACTGAGATGCAATTTGCATTTAACTTCTAAAAAAAAAAGTTAAAGCAGTCATTTTTTGATGTACTGTTTGATTTCAACACAGAATTCTCAAGAATGCAGTGCTTTGTGCCTTCTAGATAAGCTGCAATCAAAGCAATAAAGAATTATATTGTGTATATTGTTACCAGGGGAGGTGAGCTTTGCCTTCCTGGGTTTTGGAATGTGTTCCAGTAGCACCAAAGAATTTTGCAAAATGAACTGTGGTACTTCAGAGGAGCATGGTTCTTTCACAATTGCTGTTTCAGTCTATCTCACAGACTATCTGTGCCTCTTTCTATCACCTGAAAGATTCCATGTGTACAATGAAATGGGTTTCATGTGTAACATTATATAATTGCCAGCCTCTGTGACTGTACAAGACACCTTGGCACAGTGGCTTTCAAAATGATTGGTAGTAAATGGAAAGCTGTAATTGAAATTAATGGAAAGGTTTCTGCTTTTCCATAGGATTTTGCGTAATAGTAATAAATACTATACAGCATCTTGTTTGCATTTTAAACTCGCTGCCTAACAGTTCTCAGTGTGGGTTATACAGGTCCTGGAAACAGTCAAAATGCTTTTAAACTGCATGGAAACAGAAGATATGAAGTGCTTATTCCATTTTCTCTCTTCCTCTCAACTCACCTAAATGCACAAGCCCTGTTCCACAGACCCTTGTCATTCATGTGAAACTAAAAAGCTCTGTCAACATGGAAATTCTCCAGACTGTCAATTCCCTTAACTAATCCAATTTCTACAGACAAAGCATCTGCTGTGCTTTTAGCAAGTGCTGTATTTGCTGATAGGAAGGGAGAAAGGTATTGGTGGGGTCTCAGGTCTGGGATCTTCTGTAGGAACCAGAACTCCACCTGCAAATAACTAGTAAAAGTAAACATCAAATAACAGCTGTCTGTGTTAAAGAAAAGCCTTTGGAGATACTCAATGACAACCTGTGTTACTGTTACAAGACATCTATATATCAATATGTATCAAGGAAACTGTATCATAAAAACTTGGCCTGAAAACCTAAGGGTGGTACTGATGGATCTCATGGGACGATCTTCCTGTGATGGAAAGGTCCTTCAACACTTCCATGAGCAGCTATGTCTCTACATACTGCTTTCAATCTTTTACTCATTCCCATTGAAATGAATAAAGCTTCTGCACCATTGATTTCAAATCCATTTATGTAGCAGGAAGAATATATAAGAATAGTAAAAAGACATTGTAATAAGGCAAATAGGTTGTTTGTGTGTTACACATGACTCAGCAGAGCCCGTATTTTGGAACTGTTCAAAGCTGCTTAGCAGTTAATCCTTCTCCCAGTAAAGTCTTGGCCTCAGGCACGTTGCCATACGTTTGAGGTGGGAACGGGAACACAGGGAAACCTACAGCTTTCCACAAGGCTGAAATAAAGCAGGAGTTGCAGTGGTATAATAAAGATTAAAATCACTAATTACCTTTAGTCTAATTTAAAATGAATTTTGTGTTATGTAGCCTAATCCCAAGAATCTAACTTTGCTGCATTAACTAATGTCAAGAAAGAATAATAATTGATCCACTCAGGGATAAAGTGTATGTACTAAAATGTTTTCAGCTCTGTATTGTGTGGAGCAGAGAGAGGCAGCAAGCTGAGCAGGAGAGGTACCTGCCCATCTGTCTTGTTTTCAACTAAAATATCCAAATTTCTTCTTTCTGTTTGAGCGCTGTCCCTTCCAGCCTCTCCTGATCCTGCATGGTGGGTTGGTCCTTCCCCACACGGTGCCAGAGGTGTTGTCCTGCTCCTGCTGCCCTTTAGCACAAGTTCCCAACCCTGGCTGTGGCAGCACAGCCTCACAGCAGGCTCCAACATGGATTGCTTCCAACACGGACTGCCTGGGATCCAGAAGACAGATGACTGTCCTAGTATTTCAGCCTTCTGCTGAATGCAGATACCACCTGGTGCTGCTCACACTTTTGTATCAGGAATTATTTCCTTTGCTCTGACGTGCCCTTGTCTTTTCACGGCAGCTGTAGCATCCCTGATAGCAGCAAACAGGCAGCAGGGACAGGTTTTTAAAAGTATCAAAGTGTCCAGAGAAGCAGAAAATCACACTACATGTTGGGCTTTGTATTGAGGTACCAAATATCTTTAAAAATCTCAACTCCAAAGCTTCAGTTTCTGAAATTGCACTTATATTAGAATTCCAGCTCTTGTCCAGAAGAAACTCATCTAAAGAGGAGTGAGGAAGAGGAGGGATCAGATTGCACAGATGTTTGGGTCTTACTTACACAAAGAGATTGCAACTATTACAGAACATAATAAAGATTAAAAATATAAATAGGAATTAAACCTCCAAAATCATATGCTTTAAAAAAAATCTTATTTTAAATTGATCTGGTGCCATTTTTTGGTATTTTTTTTTGAGGTCTAACTAATTTTTGAAACCTTGGCTTTGTTCTTAAATAAATACCAGAGCTGAATCATTACCCTCCTGCTGAGGTATATACAGACTGGGGAAGATTTTAGCACAAAGTAGCAGTTTCATGTCTGAGTATCTCCATTTTTGGCAGCTTGCATCTCATTCTATTATTCAAGCATGGGGGCAGGATTTGAATTTAGAATGTTGGGGGTTTATTTTAGTTTGTTTAATTATTAGCTTAGAACCAAAAATAGTGCAAGTCCTGATTTACTTTAACACTAAGGGTCCTATTCATAGAATCCAAGCCACAACCATGAGAGAATTGCATAACTTAGGAACATAATAACTGTAATTACTGGAACAGCAAAGGTCACTGGGTCCATCACCATTATTTCTTAATTTCCCTTTTACTTTTATCCATTTGTGCATATAGTCCTACTTTATCCATTCCTTCTCTGAACATCTTCTCTTGTTATAAGCATGAGTGGATTTGCTGTCCCTGAATTAAGCAGGACACCAACTTTTCCTGAATGTCTTTTTTTTTCCCCTAAATGTTGTAACTTTTCAGTGCTTCCTTCTTCTGCTTTAATTTTTTGTTTGAATTTTTAATCAGTAGGGATCCACTGAGAGTGGTGGTGTTCCTATCACCAGCTGTCCTCAAAGCAATGTCCATGGAATCCTTCCTTCTTTTTGTGGAAAAGCCTCTTCAGAACATTCATCTGGCTAATAAAAAATTGCTATATTTGTACTCTACCCTTACTTGCTCATGGCTATACAGCTGTTACCCCTCTACCTTAAATCTGGTTTATTTTGGGGTTGTGGATCTCTCACCACATCCAGGAGGTTGGTGGCTGCTTCCACTTAAGGAAAAAGCCATATCTCTAATAGCAGGTGGTGTTCTGACAAAGAGCACTGTCTGTGATGTTTCCAGTACACTAAAGCAGGTTATCCACGGCACAGGTTCTATTTGCCCCCACAAAAAACCGTTACCAAGAGAGTTTAGAATTATCTCCTTCACAGCATTAGATTTTGATATATTTGTCTGTTTAGGTCAAAAGCAGTGCTGCCAAATCAGGGCAAAATTGCATGGGAGGCTGTTTGGTTTCAGCCTCCTGTATCTGAGTGTTGCACTTTGCTCTGTGCAGTTTCTAAACTTGCCTGAATGGGGGTTCCCTTCCATCAGATGAGACACTGAGGCTGGGGGCATTAAATAACTTCTACTGAACCTCAGCAGGGACCTGCATCTGCCACAAATCAAACAAATCTTCTGAATCCCATATCAGCAAAGCCAGTATAAGTCATCCCTCTCAGAAAAAGTCAAGTTTCTTGGTATTCAGGATTCCTCAGAATTTGAAGGGGACTAGTTTTGGGAGATGTCTGCTTCTATTTTAAAAATTCATGTCTTCCCAACACATTTTATCACAGCATGTCATAGAAACAATATAACTGACTGGCAAAGTAACATTAATCTAGGATGAAGTGTCAAAACAGGGCTTTCTCTCAAACCAGAAACCTCTCAGTGGTAAGCAAACTTACAAGAACAAGGCTAAGAAAAATAGCAGGTCAGATTAGTTTTACTTATGCTCCAACTTGGATTAGAACTTTGGTAATAATGTCTTGTCATCTTTCTTAACAGTTTGGTTTATCTGGCAAACTCCCCACACAAATGCCTTACCTGTATTTTGAATGTAAATTTTTCATTTGACCTGAAAGAGGTTTTGGGACATTTTCATACTTGTCTTTCCAAAGAGCTTTGTGACTGGTGCATTTTCATTCCTCCTACAGGATTTTGAAGGGAGGCTTCACATATTTTCAACCTTGCCTGGTACATTATTGTACCAGGAGCCCACACGCAGTGGAATAGCCTGGGTGGGGTCATGATGGACCTGCTGTACACCTGGGTTTTGCTCCCAGCTGGAAAAGCACTGGGAAGTTGTGCCATGAGGATTTAGCTTCAGCTGGTCCAGCGCTGGTGAGAAAGCTCAGCAGCTCTGACACCATTCAGTAAATATTGGGGTGAGCTCCCCAGTGTCCTGCTCAGCCAAGATCAGGGGACCCAGAGTGAGTTTAAAGAAGCAGCTACACAGAAATGGTGGAAGTAAAGTCAGCCTTTTCCTGAGTTTATAGCTTATCAGTAATCAGGGATCCTAAAACCACTGCTTCTAATTGAGTTTAAAAGTGCTTGCTTTGACCTGTAAACCCCCTGAGGCTCAGGAAATTAGAACATTTTTTTTCTTGCTGTCATGCCTTACCTGAGAAGAGATGCTCCAAGTATAACCACTCTGTGAATAAAAGTCCATTAATATTTTATATCTAAATGAATAATAAAACTAAGAATAATATTCAGGACATATGAGATTGGTCAAAAGTAATTTAAAATACAGATATGCATTTTGACATAAATTAGTACACGCTATTTTAACTAGTCTGGATAGACTATAACCTCACTGTCCAGATAAACTGCCTTCTTCCAGGTCTCCACAGTGAAATCAGAAGTGTGGCATGGATTAGAAAGTACATGGAAGGCAAAGCCCCTTCACCCTGCTCAGTGAATCTCTGTGGGAAGCTGAGGGGAAAAGGAATGCAGTGGGACGCAGACTTAGGGCTCTGTTCTCAGTGGAAGCCAGACTTAGTGTTTTGAGGGAAAGGAAAAAGGTTTTTGAGTTGTGCAAGTTACAGATCAAGCCTGTTAATAATTAAATTCTCAGCAGTTGGTGCCTGCACTTTCTGTGACTTCCTTTACCTGAAATACTTCACTTTCCAAGTGATAATATACTTATAATTGAATAGTTATAATAAAATAATTGAGTTTTTAATTGACCCCATTAATCTTTATTGCAAATTCCAAAAATAAGAGGGTTTTCAAAGTGCATTAAGCCACAATGTTTTCTTCAGAATATAGGCTAAAATATGGCTAAAAGCCATATTTTCAAAATTTTGGGACTCTTATATGGAGATGTGTAACACTTTTGCAAACAGGAGCTTGGCTTGGTGCAGTGTAATAAATCATCAAGTCTCTCTGCAAAGGACTTTTTTGCCTCACTGGGGTGTGTTGACTAGGGAAAGAGTACTTGTAAGAGCCAAAAAAGGAAAAATTATACGAAGAAGTAAAACAAAAACAAAAACAAAAACCTAACTAAAGGAGCTTGATTTCTGTCAAAAGGAATTAATTCCCTTTGAAAGGTACTCCCTTCATTGCTAATTAATTCACATGCACCTAATGTGTGATTTCAATTTAAAGAGCTAATCCCCTTGTGTGAGTTCAAAGAGGGTTTTAAAGAATGGAACATTTCAAATGCCTATGAAAATGCAAAGGAAATTGAAAGGGGTTAAAAGTTAAAGAAATCTGTTATTTCCCCAGAAGTACTTCTAGAAGGGATTTGTATGAATGGGTGTTATACATGTTTATATAATACATATTGTACATAGATATATATATGACAAGAACTGAGTGAGCTGATTTATAATAATCAAGATGCTAATGACAATTGCTTAATATTTAGCCTTACAAAGACTTTGAACAGATCTTAAAAAAAATAAACTGGAAAACAGAACCATACCAAAATGTGAACTTTAAAACTTTTAGACACAGAACTCCTGTGGTGCTCCAGCGTGGTGAGGGAATTTCCTATAGAGGGATGTGAATGGCCCTTCTGCAGAACTCTGCCACTGAGAAATGAGGTGCAGGAGCCACAGACAGATCTGCACTTAGCTGAGAGAGCTAAATGCAGCAAAACAGTCTGATCTGTATACAAAGCCCTTTCATTCCAAATGTTGTTTTGGAGAATACTTTCACTTTTTTTTTTTTTAATTTTGAAATCTTCAAAGAACAGAATGAGCTAGAAAAGTCAATTTCAATAAACAAGCATTTAAAAATGGATTTTTTGATTTTTTAATTTTTTTTGTATCAAGTACGACAAAACTTGTACTTCTTAATTTGGAAATGTCTAGAAAAATCAGATGGCAGTACCCACCTGGCTATTTTCGGAAAGCTGCACCTCTTATAAGAAAATGCTATAAATCCTCTCCAACCTATTGCATACTGCAATGCTTAAATATATTTATTTTCTGCTCTATTATTTATTACTTTTGTCCTTCCTTACACTCTCATGCCAGCTTCATTTATCTTTATTCATGATAACTGAAGATAGTGGCAAGGAGTGTTTGTTTGAGGACAAACACTTTTGGAAAACAACAAAACTAACTCCTGACCTTCAGTCGGGAGGAGGCACTGTGGGAATAATAGTGTGAGGAAAAAACCCAAAGAATTAACAACAAGATTCCCCAACGAGAGCCCAGAGCAAGCCCTGGGATGAGAATCCAAGTAATGGGTTTATTTGCCAACTTCCAGTTTAAAAAGTTGAGAATTTCTGGCTTCCTGTGTTCTGACCCCCAATCAGACAAGATCTCAGTCTATAGATCTTGAAGATCTTGATGTTTGTTAAACAATTTTTATCCTTGTATGAACATTCCTTATGTAACTAAAAAAAAAAAAAAAAAAGCCAAAAAAACCCCCACCTTCATCCTCGTTGTAAGCAACAACCTGATTTTTGCTGTTTAGCAGCTGCATCTGAGCTTCATGTATGCAGGGAGCCTCCAAATATCCACCTACATTGCTGTCCTCACAAAGTGTTGAAAGAGGATACAATAATAGGTCAGGACAGAGAGAATATCAGAAAATCCCAAATAGATTTTTCATGTAGTTTATTGGAATCAAATATATCCTGGGGCAGTGAGAAAGAAAGGAGTTTTCAGTCCAAAATAGAACTTTTAAGATTTTTTTCATCCTTTCCATAAAGCATCTGAAAGTCTGAGGAAAAGTAGGGGAAAGGAGGATGAAGTAGGAAATACCTTGAGGGATTAATGTTCGTGTCTCAAATAACACTTTCATATTTTGCAGCTTTCAAGCTTTCTGATTTGTTTTCTGTTTTTCTTTTTTTGTTCTGGGAATAGCAGATTTGTTTACCATCGTGCAGAGTGTTTGGTACATTGGGTGGGTGCTGTTCTCAGGGTGCTGAGCCAAGGACAAAGTCCCTGCTCTGGAGCCACTCGTGACACCCTGCCCATTGGGCTGGGGCACTGGGGGCTGCCTGCTGCTCCCTCTGTGCATTCCCAGATCTTCCTGTCCCCAGCATTCCCAGATCTTCCTGTCCCCAGCATTCCCAGATCTTCCTGTCCCCAGCATTCCCAGATCTTCCTGTCCCCAACATTCCCAGATCTTCCTGTCCCCAGCATTCCCAGATCTTCTTGTCCCCAGCATTCCCAGATCTTCCTGTCCCCAGCATTCCCAGATCTTGCCAGCACAGCTCCCCAGGAGCCCTGGCTGCAGTGTGAGGCTTCTCCTGTGTCCTTGCTGCGGGTCACTGCCCCAGCCCAGTCCTCTGCCCTGTCCTCGGGCAGCCTCGCTTCCCTTCACTACTCTGAAAGAACAAATGTCTGCTGGGGCCTTGTTAATATAATTTGGGTTTCTGTGTAGCAGCAAAGGCTTCAGCTGCCATTTTAAACAGGCTTTAACTTTGTTTCAGTTGATGAAGTGTTGTGTTCTCTTTGTGATCCTGTAGTGTGAAGTCACATGGATTCCTTGTGTCCTTATCCTTTCTCTTTTTCCAGTAGGGATGAATATTGTTTTCATGGATATTTTGGAGTTTATTTTTGTGCTCTTTATCATATCTTATGTTCAACTTCAGTAATTTATAATTTTAATGATAACTAAAAATCAGTCTGTACCCCAAGTGTTCACGTGACATTTTCTATTTTCTACATACAAACCTTAACTAACACGTGGCAAATCAAGACTCTAGACACAAGTGCCTATTATCACAAAGAAAACTGATGCATGTTTCATTCCACAAGTGACTAAATACAGGGCAAAGATTGAAGATGCATAATTTTGGACAATTAAGTTCAAAAAATATCACGTGTTTTATTTTTAACCACTTCTGATTATTTTTTTTTAACTAATTGCTCCTGCTGTGATTCATATCCCTGCAGAGCTGTGTGTGTTTGTAGCTTAGCTCTGGCTTCACAAAGTGAGCAGTCAGCACTCAGCAATTAGTCAAAGTCTGAGAAGCTTGCTCAGGATTTCTGCTCCAACCATCACTTGGGGCTGCACACGAGGCTGTGACTAAATGTCTTTCTTGGAAATACTTCTTAGAAGCATGAGGCTGAAAACATTCTCCTGGCTCATAATAATTGGTTGTCTATTGGTGGAAAGGCAAGAACAATTTAGGAATAGCACAAATATCAAGCTGGTTTGAGCATAATAGGGATGCAGTGACTGTGACCAGCAAGTACAGGACACAGTCCCATAAGCTTACCTTACAAATGTTTATAATACCATCTTCACTTTGAAAATTATCACTCAATAGGATATTTTTTGCTTCAGAAAAGGCTACAGGCAAAGATGTTAAAAGATGATTAAGGTTGAAAAACCAAGCATGCAGAAATAAAGAAGTACCCTTTATCTAGTTAGCTCATTGAATGTATTATATTTAATCACAGAAGCACATTGTGTTTTCTGTGTTTTCCTTGTGCTAACAATTCATTCAGCTTTTCAGGTGAGGGTGTGTAAATATATCTGCTAATTCAATAGCAGAGACTCTGGGGGTGCAGCAAGGAAACTTCTAACTCGTTCAGTGCTGTGTTGTCCCCATAAGCCTGAGTTTAACCCATCTGACTACTGGGAGGAAAGCAAATTTTTTTTTCTTTCTTGTTCCTGAGGAATCTCATTACATAGGTTCTTTTCACCCCTTTTGTGGCATACATAATGCTTGAGAACTGCAGCAGACTGCTGAAGGCTGGGAGGAGAAAAGGGGTGGGAGAAGTCTGAGGGTGCCTGTTGGGGGGGTGAGGTGTGGCAGTGACCCCTGCAAGGCTGGCACTGCAGGGCTGTGGCAGAGGCTTTCGCACAGACTGTACAGACCAACAGTGCTGATGGCTGGGGAAATATGGCTGAGTAATAGAAATGGGGCTGGGATATTTGACATAAACCAGGGTTCCTCCTAAAACATAGTAATATCTCTTTCCCATACTGGACTTCCCTTAGGATGCAAGCAGTTTTTCCTGTGTCTCTTAGAAATTGATGAATATACTTCTTCAGTGGAAATTTAAAATTCTACATGAGTTGTTATGACTTTATTGTGAATTAGAGAACTGGCTTGATTTATACGAGATTTGTATCTCAGTCTGAATAGACAAAATTCAAAAAAGTGAGAAGGGATTGGAACCAAAATTGAACAGGGAGGAATTAAAGACATGGGAACCATCCAGTGCATTCCAAGTTTTTATGTTTCCCTTGCCTCTTCAAAGGACTGTTTTTTCTGACCTCTGAGGAGGAAATGCCAGATTTTAGGCATGACAAATGTGTAAAATAATCTCATTAATTATTTGGGTTTGTAGAGAAGTCCCACTCCCTTCCCTCACTACATTCAGCAGTCACCTTCAGGATAAAAGGAGACCCTGAACAAACATAGGTCTGTAAGAGCTGGAAAAGGTGTGCCCCAGGATATCAAGTCACACTCATTTCCTCATAAAGCACATGGGATCTGGAATGCTCCTGTCTAAGACGTGGAAAGATAAAAGGGAGATTAGTGCCGACAAATGTATCAATTATTTGGTTTGAGTTTACACTCTTTTATAAGAATCAGGAAATCTTTTTGTGACTGTTTCTTGTCTAATGCGATATTACTGAGAACACATAATCATTGCTTGTATATGATAGATTTAAAAATCTATGTTTATGGTAAATGGTATTATTTTTCTTTTCTCATATCTGACAATATAATACAGTAATGCCAAGCGTGACTCAGGCATTGCAATGATTCAGCAAGCTTAGAAAGTCAAAAAGTAGACATAGCTGACTTGAAAATTTGAGACACTGAGCAGAGATAATAATTTGACTGCATAAAACTGTTATGCATTGTGTACATTTACAAAAAATGCATACAAGTTGACCAAAAATAATATTCCAGAGTCTGATATTGCCGTTATTAAAGTCAGTGACTATAACTTAAATGCAGGTAGGACTTGACTCTAACTTATAATATTCCAAATGTTGAATAACATGAACAGCTACATATATCTCAAGAATCAAGACATCTACAAGCAAAAGCTTACAAAAATTCACAGGATGAAAATGGAGATGTTAGCACAGAAAATCCTTTCTGGTTGCCACTGGGTGACATCAGGAGTAGCTGCTTTTCAGACAGTCAGCTGATGGTCAGTCCAACTGTGCCTCTTAACCTCCTTCAGAATAAATCCTGCCCAAAGACTTTCATATTTCAGCTTTAGAAGATGCAGTCAGATTTGCAGAGCAAATGCTCTCAAACACAGGGGACCACTTAGGGAGTAATAAAATAACAAGGCATGGCCTTATTAAAGGGGGCCAGCCAAGGAGAGAAATATAAAGGTCCCTGAGGCTGAGGGTGGGATTGACAGGAGGAGGAGGAAGCAATAAAAAAGAACTAAATGGAGAGAGACAGATTGAAATTAGATGGCAATTACTGAAAACATATCATCCATGTCCTTCAAATGATGTTCTCTGTGATCCAAGTGCCTGGAAAGATCTAAATACCCATTTGTCGCCATTAGGCAAATTTAAATGCTGAGCATTTACACTTCTGACTCCTCCAAATAGGTTGGAACAGTGCAGGTGAGATCTTCAGCAAGTGTAACTCATTTTTGCTCCATTGGCAAAGGAGCATAGGATGTATGAAGCCACCAAAGCTGAAACTGTTTACATTAACTGAAATTCTCGCCCTGTAAGTCAAAATTTATATAAGTCATAGCCAAATCCCTTTTTCATTGGGCAGGCTAGCTTCCAGTTTTCTACAAAATTATCCAAAATTATCCATGAAACTGTACTGTCCAAAGTTATATGGATATTCCTTATAGATGTAAAAGTGTTTAAAGATTGAAAAATTTATACCAATTTTTTTTCCACTCTCCAATATCTTTTTTATCTGATCTTTATTAGCTTTATAAGACAGTGTTTAATTGTGGGTGGTGTTAAGGCTTATATGGTAGGCAGTGGTCTAAAAGCCTCTGCTGGCTGTTGCACAACCTCGTAGCTTTATGCTTTCACAAGTTTTGGATTTCATCTCTAACTAGCAGGGACAAAGATGTGTCTACAATGAGAGGACCCTCTGCCATCTCAGTTTCCAGCTTCAGATTTTTAGACCTCTATCTGACCTTTCCAAGTTCTGGTTCTGTCATGGACTCAAATCTGCAGGGACTAATCTGAGCTATCAGTTTGAAATTGTTGGCATCGTTTTTTATTGTGTGAGCATTTAGTGCCTTTTGCTCTTGTCTGGACTAAAATATCATAAAAATACACCATTTGTTTTATTGTTTTCTTTCATGCTGCCAATTCTATTCTTAGCTGTAGCCCAAAGTATTATGACAGACAAAACAAGTGTTCCATAGATGTTGGCTACCCTCTAAAAGATATTCTTATCAGAGCAAGAAATTAATTTGGAGTATCTTTATTCATTTTATCAGGGGCATTTCCCCTATTTTAGTGCTAGAATAGGGTATTATTCCTGCCTATGTTGTTGTTTTCCCCCTTGTTGAAATGATGTTTCACACCTTTTTCTTTATTTATCAAGGGAACCCACCTGGGAAAACCTTAAAATGTTCCAACATGTATCACATAATTTTTATGCTGCATCCTTGTCTCACCTGTCAGTACTGATGATCTTAATACATCAGCTCCCAACCTCCTCTGTTCCAGTGACATCAACCTGATAACTCGTCTGTTATGTTTTCAAACACAGGTCTTTGTGCTTAACATGAGTTTCATATCAGCATTCACAGAGCTAATTGTTGCCTGCCTTCATTTCCCTTCCTAAAGCCATTTTCCCATATGATGACAGAAAATGTTGAGTGATTATACAGCTGGTATTTTTTGACCAGGCATACCATCTCCTGTTCACCAAATATTGTCTCACTGTGGTATTTGACTCCCCATTTATTTCCTGAATCCATCTGTTGCCTCTTTCTTATGCCTGGGGGATATTCCCTGTGACAGCTCACAACCTTGATTACGTAGGTGCTATAGGAATACAATGTAGAGATCAACAATAAAAACATTCTTATCTCTCATTTTTGATAGAAGCAGCTTCATAAAAAAACACGCCTTGTTTAGTTACTCTGTCGTAAGAGAGAAAGGAATGGAAGCTGTAAAACCAGTGGACCAAAGCAGCCCAAACAGGAAACTTCAGTCTTTTGGTCAAGCAGACAGAAACACCAGGTTGGGAAAGTTTCCCAGTTCAGTGTAACATATTCACCAGCTACTTGTGTATTCATAGCTACCAATGAGTTACAGACAAACTGTTGATGTAAATTGGGTTCTGTTTTAAAGGTTTCCTGAAGGAAGGTTGTTCTGCCTCTTCCCCCAGAGTTATGGTGACTGAAGGAGTGAGAATAGCAAGGACTGTCAGGTGCCCTCTGCAAGGGACATGAAGCTTCCTGCAGGAGGATTTACTGGGCCTTGGGCTTTCGCCAAGCCCCTGTCAGGCAGGGTGATGTCTCTCACATCCCAAGAGCTGACAGGGACTTTGCTGACCAGAATAAGCAGATGGAACACGTTTGTGAACAGACTTATGCCAGTAGCTGTCCCTGTGATTACTCCTGGAGATACCCACTCTTGCTAGCCCTGGGTCTGTACAAGGCAGGGGGCAGTTTCCATCTCTGATACAATCAGCACTCCTTCACCAATCCATGTGTTGGAACCTAAAGGAAAAGGGGCCTTTTCAGTCTACTGGTGTTTATTTAGGAAAGAGAGAAAATATGTGTTTTATGAAATGCAAAACATAATGCATCTCCAAGTACATCTCCTGCCTAAACAGGGAGTTAACAAAAGCGAAATCAGCTCAGGCTTCCAGATTTATCAGAGCATGACCACAGATACAGTTCATGGCTCAAAGTGTTTGTGTCAGATGCTGCAGATGCTGCCCTGATCTAAGCAAATGCAGAAAAGGGAACCATACAGGGCTCTGCAAAGCCCCAGCTCTGTCCCTTGGGCAGGAGCACATCACACACTGGCTCCTAAGAACACAAATTGTTATCCTTATCATCCTCTCCAAAGGGAAGATCTGTGTCCAGCCTGTGTATCTCCCACAGGGCTACCTGGTAGTTTGTAGCCATTAGGTAACTTCAGAGCCTCTGTCAGGACATACCCAAAGCCTTTGTTAACAGGATGCCCTAATTTTCTTCTTTTGCTATGCAAAATCTGCTGTATTTTCTAATTGACAAAAGCACTTAATGAAGTTCGGTACTTTGTGCTATACACTAATTTCTTTTTTGCATATGCTGCCACTTCAAAGGTCTTTTCTGAACTTCAAAGACTACCTTTTGATGTCTCTTAAATTGTGAGCTGGCTAAAAGGATTTACATCCCCCATTCAAGGAGTGTTTAAGTAAATTCCACTGGAATATATTATTTGTATTTCACCAGTGTCTCTCCACCAAGAATGAAAGATCCCCCACAGCAGGGAACTTGCAGCTTGGAGGGTCCCAGCCTAAACCATTCTATAATTCCGTGGTATTTGCTGTTCAAGAGATTCCTGTACTCCTCTTTAACAGAGAGGTATGTTTTAATAAGGCAGCTCCTAACATATGAATAGTAAATATTTACAAAAATACTCTATAAAACAAGGATCTGAATGAAGGAGGGACTCAGTCCCCTTCTGATATTGAGAATATTATTTGCTTAATTCCACTGAAATTTGGGATCGTGCAAACAGATGTTTGCTACTGCCAGTGAAGCCCTTCAGTGTCTTGGCAACCCTAGAGTAATTATAACTTTAAATTTCTGTCAACATCCTTTGAGAGGCAGTCTGTAGTCCATGGGACACAGGAAAGTGTGGATATGCCTTTTCTTCTTTCACTATATTCCTCCACACCCACAGGAAGAAAGGAGCAATAATTTCACAGCAGAAACAATGTTTCTCCTTTTGGTTACATGGATTTTCTATTCTGGATTGGCGAACAGGACGGAAGATCAGTAAGACAATAAGGACTCCTGTATCTGGGACTTGAGTTCAAGTTAATCAATCTCTAAGCAATAATTATAGCTCAGGAAGAGTCCCAGGGCAGGTGTTCTAAAGCATTTCCTACTAGTTTGTTTGCACTAGTTTATTTCTAGTTTTTCCCACTGTGTAAATGATGAAAGGTAGTCTGGGCATATAATGGTTTACATTTTCTAAAACAGTACATCTCTATAAATCTCAGTATTTGGTGAATTTCATCTGTCTTCCTAGAATCCTGGATATGAATTTGGCTGGAAATTTTTTTTTCTTTAAGAGAGTTTTGCATCAAAATCCAAAGATCTTCAAAACTGAGTTACCTTTGATAAGAAAACAAAATAGGAAAGGGAAGAAGTCCAGCAAATTATAAAGAATATACTTTGAAAAGTGAGAGTTCATTATTTAATTTCATAATTTTAGGTTTTATATGAATTGTTCAATGCTCCATCTTCTCTATCTAAAGCTAATATGTCAATAGCAGTGGTGGGGTATTCATGTGCCCAGCTATGTGCAGTCATATGATAGTTATATGACAGGTACATATCAAGCGATGTTTTTTATACTGATACCTCAGTAGATACTTAGTACTGAGTGATAAAGTATCTCAGGCTTTCTTTCTAACTTGTCTTCAGCACTGTTTCTTCTCCATCTAAAGTTCTAAGAGGCAGGTCCCCACTCTCTCTGTCCCATTAGGAATTCCTGGGTTCTGCCTTGCAGTTCTGTCTTGCCATTCCCTTGTACTTTGGCTAAACTACCAGAGCATGCTTACCCCTTCCGATTATCATTTAAGTTAATAAATACCAGAGGCTTAATCTCTCTAAACTTTCTTTTCTGCTGGGTCTATATTTAGCAGTTAAAGTAGAAGATATCTTTGATTTCCAAATCACACCTTTGCAGTCACAAGAGGACAGAAATAGTGTCTTTCTGAAGTCCTGTCCCAGCTCTGTCGCTATTGGTTGGCCTGGCCCCGCTCCCTCCAGATGCCAATCCTGAAGTTCTCT